>NW_020173335.1:1623751-1688590 GCF_003031525.2 Neophocaena asiaeorientalis asiaeorientalis
AAAAAAAAAAAAAAAAAAACAGAAAAGAAACAAAAACAAACAAACAAAAAAACCAAAAGGAGCTGCATTTTCTTACTCTCCTTCCCCACATTTTGTGATTTTGATGTCCTTTTTTACATCTTCGTGTTTATCCTTTTGCTGTTCCTGGTGTTTATTATCAATTTCACAAATAGGTTTTTTTTTTTCTCTTTCTCTTTTTGATCTGTTTACTGGCTAATTAAAGTGATTTACTTTCAAATTTTGAATTCCTCCTTCCTATATCTTCTTGCTTCTTTAATATTTAGAGAAGATCTATCAATATTTCTTTTAGGATAGGTTTAGTATTGCTGTATTCTTTTAGTTTTTGCTTTTCTGAGAAGTTCTTTATTTCTCCTACTATTCTAAATGATAATCTTGCTGGGTAGAGTATTCTAGGTTACAGATTTTTCCCTTTCAAGACTTTGGATATATTTTTCCACTGCCTTCTGGCCTGTGGTGTTTCTGTTGAGCAATCAGCTGATAGCCTTATGGGGCTTCCCTTTTAATTAATTCTTTGTTTTTCTCTTGCTGCCTTTAGAATTCTCTCTTTATCTTTAACTTTTAATATCTTTATTATAATATGTCTTGGTGTAGGTCTGCTTGGGTTCATCTTGTTTGGGACTCTCTGTGCTTCCTGTATCTGGATATGTTTTTCCTTCTTTAGGCTTGGGAACTTTTCAGCTGTAATTTATTCAAATACATTTTCAGTTCCCTTTTCTCTTTCTTCTCCTTCTGGAATCCCTATTAGTAGATTGGGATGCTATGTATTATCCCCTAGGTCTCATACTGCTTTCTTTTATTTTTCATTTGGTTTTCTGTCTGCTGTTTTGCTTCAGTAAATTCCATTATTCTATCTTCCAGATCGCTTATTCTTTTTTCTGCATTATTCATTCTGCTATTCATTGCCTTTAGATCAGCTTTCGACTTGGCAAATGAATTTTCTAATTTTTCTTGTCTCCTCCTTATAGTTTCTAGTTCCTTTTTACAATAATCTGCATTTCTGCCAATAACCTTTCTTAATTCCTTCAGTATTTTCATTACCTCCTTTTTGAAGTCGGTGTCTGTTAGACGGAAAAGGTCTGTTTCATTGTTTGTTTCTTCAGGGGAATTCTCTTGGTTTTTTAACTGGGAGTTGTTCCTCTGCTTCTTCACTTTGCTTATGTTTATCTTATTCTGTGAGTTTAGGAGAAACAATTATATCCTGTAGTCTTGGAGCCCTATTTATATGCGGGAGCATTCCTGCATAGGTCGTATGGGTTTAATGATTTTTGGCGTGAGGGCTGTTTTTGATTTGGATCCTTGCAGTCTCTTTCCTCAGTGTTTGCTGGCCATTATCCCCTTGATAGGGGGTGTGCAGGTGTGTGGCTTGTGCACGCTCCAAGTAAGGCGGGGGCAGTGGTTGGCTCCCAGTCGTGGGACCATCAACAGTGGCAGTGGTCTGTGCCTGCCTCTGGAGTCTGAAATGGCAGCGGCAGCTCATGCCCGCCCCCAGAGCTCATGTAGGCAGTGCCTGAGAGTGTGTGTGGAGAAGGATGCTCCTATGGCGGCATGCCCCCCAACAATGTCCCCTTGCCTCTCTGGTGGGCCCAGACCTTCCACACCACACCCTAGCCCCTTCAGGCTGTCTCCATGCAGCCAACCCCAGTCCTTTCCTCTGGGTCTGACCTCCAAATCCCGAGGTTCAGCGCCCAGTCCCCACCTTCCCCAGTGGATGAGCATCTCAGGCTGGGGAGTGCTGGGCAGCACTGTCTGTGCAGGTCTCTCTTTGCTTTGCCCTCTGTAAACCAGTTGCTGTGTTATTCTTCGAGGCTCTGAATCTCGCCCTTTGTCCTGTCTGATCTCCCCACCAGTGAGGGAGCTTCCTAGTCTTCAGAGACCTTTCCTCTTTCACAGTTCCCTCCCAGGGGCACAGGTCCTGTCCCGATTCCTTTCTCTCTTCTTTTCTGCTTTCTTCTTTCGCCCTACCCAGTTACATGGAGATTTTCTTACCTTTTTGGAAGTCTGAGGCCTTCTGCCAGTGTTTGGTAGATGTTTTGTGAGAATTGTTCCACAGGTAGATGTTTTTTTTTTTGATGTATTTGTGGGAGAAGGTGAGCTCCACATTCTACTCCTCTGCCATCTTGATCTGATCTCTGATTCTAATTTTTTAATTGAAGTATAGTTGATTTACAATATTAATGTCAGGTGTACAACATAATGATACAATATTTTTATAGATTATACTCCATTTGAAGTTATTATAAAATATTGGCTGTATTCCTTGTGCTGTACAATATACCCTTGTAGCTTAATTATTTTATGTATAGTAGTTTCTACTTCTTAATCCCCTATTCCTATTTTGCTCCTCCCTTTCCATCTGGTAACTACTAATTTGTTCTCTATGTCTGTGAAACTGTTTCTGTTTTGTTGCATTCGTTCATTTTATTTTTTGGATTCTACATATAAGTGACAACATGAAGTGTTTGTCTTTCTCTGAGTTATGTCACTAAGCATAATACTCTCCAGGTCCATCCATGTTTTTGCACATGGCAAAATCTTCATTTTTTATGGCTGAGTAGTATTCCATTGTGTATATATACCACATCTTCCTTATCCATTCATCTGTTTATGGAAATTCGGTTGCTTCCGTATCTTGGCTATTGTAAGTAATACTGCTCTGAACACTGGGGTACATGTATCCTTTCAAATTCGTGTTTTTGTTTTCTTTGGATATATACCCAGGATTGGAATTGCTGGATGATATGGCAGTTCTACATTTAGTTTTCTGCGGGATCTCCATACTGCTTTTTATAGTGGCTACACCAATTTACATTCCCACCAACAGTGTACTAGGGTCCCCTTTCTTCTGCATGTCCTCTCCAACATGGGTTATTTGTAGATGTTTTCATGATAGCCATTCTACAGGTATGAGGTGACATCTCATTGTGGGTTTTTTTTTAAAAAAATTATTTATTTGTGGCTGCGTTGGGTCTTCGTTGCTGCATGTGGGCTTTCTCTAGTTGCGGCAAGTGGGGGCTACTCTTCATTGCGGTGCATGGGCTTCTGATTGTCGTGGCTTCTCTTGTTGCAGAGCACGGGCTCTAAGCACGTGTGTTTCAGTAGTTGTGGCTTGTGGGCTCAGTAGTTGTGGCTCATGTGCTCTAGAGTGCAGGCTCAGTAGTTGTGGCTGTCAGGCTTAGCTGCTCCATAGCATGTGGGATCTTCCCAGACCAGGGATTGAACCTGTGTCCTTTGCATTGGCAGGCAGATTCTTAACCACTGCACCACCAGGGAAGTCCCTCACTGTGGTTTTGATTTGCATTTCTCTGATGACTAGTTATGTTGAGCATCTTTTCATGTTCCTGTTTTTCATCTGTATATCTTTGGAAAAATGTCTATTCAGGTTTCCTACCCATTTTTTATCTTTTTGGGGTTTTTTTCTAATATTGAGTTATATGAGCTGTTTATATATTTTGGATATTTACCCCTTATCAGTCATATCATTTGAAAATATTTTCTCCCATTCTGTAAGTTGTCTTTTCATTTTTTTGATGGTTTCCTTTGTCGTGCAAAAGCTTTTAAGTTTAATTAGGTCCCATTTGTTTATTTTTGCTTTTGCTTCCTTTGCCTTAAGAGACAGATCCAAAAAAAATTGCTATGATTTATGTCAAAGAATCTTCTGTCTTCTAGGAGTTTTATGTTTTCCACTGTTATATTTAGGTTTTTAATCCATTTTACGTTTTTTTTTTTTTTGTATATGTTGTGAGAATATGTTCTGATTCTGTTCTTTTACATGTAACTGTCCAGTTTTCTTGCACCACTTACTGAAGAGACTCTCTTTTTTCCATTGTATATTCTTGTCTCTTTTGTGGTAGATTAATTGATCATAAGTGCATGGGTTTACTTCTGGGCTCTTTATTCTATTCCACTGATCAATGTGTCTGTTTCTGTGCTGTTACCATAATGTTTTGATTGCTGTAGCTTTGTAGTATAGTTTTAAGTCAGGGAGTGTGATACCTCCAGCTCTGTTCTTCTTTCTGAAGATTGCTTTGGCTATTCCGGGTCTTTTGTATTTACATACAAATTTTAGAATTATTTGTTCTAGTTCTGTGAAAAATGCCATTGGTATTTTGGTAGGGATTTCATTGGATCTCTAGATTGTCTTGGGTAGTATGGTCATTTTAACAATATTAATTCTTCCAACCCATGAACATGGTATATCTTTCCATCTGTTTGTTGTCATGTTCATTTTCTTTCATCAGTGTCTTACAGTTTTCTGAGTATAGGTTTTTTACCTCCTTAGTGAGATTTATTTCTAGGTGTTTTATTCTTTGTTATGTGATGGTAAATGGGATTGTTTTCTTAATCTCCCTTTCTGATAGTTCACTGTTATTTTATGAAATGCAACGGATTACTGTATATTGATTTTGTATCCAACATCTTCACCAAATTAATGAGCTCTAGTAGTGTTTTTTGGTGGCATCTTTAGGATTTTCTATGTTGGGATGATCTTAATTAAGTCAATGCTTGGAAATAGTTGCATGCAAATTGTGTGTGATAGAGATAATAGAATATAGTAATGAAAAAAAGAAGTATTGTGAAGATTTGCCCATTGAACTGAGATTGTTTAACAAGCTAGTTCCTCTCTAAAGTGATGTTGCAATTTTTATGATACCTTTTCATAATCCTAGTACAGGTTACATTGTTCATAATGCACTGTCAGTTGAAGACAATCTGAGTTTTTCTACCAACAGCTGTAGTTTCTTCGAACTTCCAGTTTTCAAGAAAACTGTGTTTTCAAGGTGCTTTCAGTTTTTATGGTGAGAGATTTGCTGTCAGAAGTGATGACACAGTCTGGCTTGGCCACTGCATCCATTTTTCACAGTGCCAATCCCACTCCTCTTGCCTTCATGTATTCCTCAAAGTCTTTACTCTTCCTTCATATATTCATCAAAGCCATCTCCCTATTAGCTGCTGAAAGGTAGCCATGGTTGGCCTTGGGAACAGTGTCTTGTGTGGGAAGCAGGGCACTTGGTCCTGGGAGGGGTGCTTTGCCTTACCCCTTCTAACCCCTGACCCCCATTCTCCTGAGCCAGGAGGTGCAAACTAGCTCCGCTCAGGACTCCTCAGGTACTTCCTGCAAGCTAAGTTGCTTTATTATTAAAATAATATGCTAGTTAAAATTAATTACATTTCCTTCAGACTTTAAGTTATTAGAATATTGTAGCTAAAGCTTAAGTTCCATTTGAACTATTTTCTGATGTATCTATATTGATACATATGGCTCTAGTTCATTCATTTAATTCATATATGGTCATCCGTCATGTGAATGTATAATCTGTCTATCCTGTTTTTTATGGATAATTAGGTTATTTTCAAATTTTCTCTAGTACAAACAGTACTGCAGTTTGTACATGTCTTCATTCATAGCTTTAGTGGCCACATACAGCATGAGCTTTCTTTTAATATTTGCCTGATATATCAAATATCTTTTAAAAATTTACTCTTTTAATCATTTTTAAGGGTACAATTCAGTGGCATTAACTACATTGGCAGTCCTTTGTAACCATCGACACTCTCCATTTCCAGATCTTTTTCATCATCTCCAAAACAGAAACTCTGTACCCATTAAACAATAACTCTGCATTCCCTCCCCCCTCCAGCCCTGTATTGTGCTTTCTGTCTCTGTGCATTTGACTACTCTAGGACCCTCATCTAAGTGGAGTTATACAATGTTTCTCCTTCTGTGGTGCCTGGCTTATTTTAGCTAGTATAATGTTTTCAAAGTTCATCTGTGGTGTAGCATGTATCAGAATTCCATTCTTTTTTAGCGAATATCATTCTTTTTATACCATGTGTATTGGGTTGGCCCAAAGGTTTGTTCAGTTTTTTCCATAAGATGGCTCTAGTAGCACTTAGTTGTCTTTAACTTCATTTGAAACAATTTTGTTAGACTGTATTGTGACAGCTGTCATATTAGAATGCATTCAAAAAAAGGTCTCAAAATTGGTGAATTTTTTGGTAGCCATTTTAATATTGAACATGGATAAAAAAAGCAACATTTTTGGCGTAATATGCTTTATTATTTCAAGAAAGGTAAAAATGCAACTGAAATGCACAAAAAGATATGTTCAGTGTATGGAGAAGGTGCTGTGACTGATCGAATGTGTCAGAAGTGGTTTGTGAAGTTTCGTGCTAGAGATTTCTTGCTGGATGATGCTCCCCGGTCAGGTAGTCCAGTTGAAGTTGACAGCAATCAAATCGAGACATTAATTGAGAACAATCAACGTTTCACCACATGGGAGATAGCCAACATACTCAAAATGTCCAAATCAAGCATTGAAAATCATTTGCACCAGCTTGGTTATGTGAATTGCTTTGATGTTTGGGTTCCACATAACTTAAGCAAAAAAAAACACCTTGACTGTTTCCACGTGCGATTCTCTACTTAAACGTAACAAAAATGTTCCATTTTTAAAACAAATTGTGACAGACCATGAAAAGTAGATACTGTATAGTAATGTGGAACGGAAGAGGTTGCGGGGCAAGCGAAATGAACCACCACCAACCACATCAAAGGTCAGTCTTCATCCAAAGAAGGTGATGTTGTGTATATGGTGGAATTGGAAGGGAGTCCTCTATTATGACCTCCTTCCGGAAAACCAAACAATTAATTCCAACAAGTTCTGCTTCCAGTTAGACCAACTGAAAGCGGCACTCGACAAAAAGCGTCCAGAATTAGTCAACAGAAAACGCATAATCTTCCATCAGAATAACGCAAGCCAGCATGTTTCTTTGATTACCAGACAAAAACTGTTACAGCTTGTCTGGGAAGTTCTGATTCATCTGCTGCATTCACCAGATATTGCACCTTCGGATTTCCATTTATTTCGATCTTTACGTAAATTCTCTTAATGGAAAAAAATTCAGTTCTCTGGAAGACTGTAAAAGACACGTGGAACAGTTCTTTGCTCAAAAAGATAAAAAGTTTTGGGAAGATGGAATTATAAGGTTCCCTGAAAAATGTCAGAAGGTAGTGGAACAAAATGGTGACTACGTTGTTCAATAAAGTTCTTGGTGAAAATGAAAAATGTGTCTTTTATTTTTCCTTAAAAAACCGAAGGCACTTTTTGGCCCATCCAGTATATTAAATTTTACTTATCCTTTCATCTGTTGTTGATGGATGTATTGGTTGTTTTCCCTTTTTGCCACTTGTGAATAATGCTGTTATGAACATTGATGTATAAGTATCTGTTTGTGTCCCAGCTTTCATTTCTTTTGGTATATACTTAGAAGTAGAATTTCTGGATCATATGGCAGTTCTATGTTTATCTTTTTGAGGTACTGCTATACTGTTTTTCCACAGTGGGTGCACCATTTTATATTCCTAACAGCATCACACTCAGGGTTCCAGTTTCTCCACATCCTCACCAACACGTGTTATTTTCTTTACTCTTTTTTGTGTGTGTGGGTGTGGGTTAATAGCCTCTTAACGGGTGTGAAGTGTTATCTCATTATGGTTCTAATTTGTATTTCCCTAATGACTAGTGATGTAGAACATCCTTTTGTGTGTTTATTGGATATTTGTATGTCTTCTTTGGAGAAATGTCTATTCAAGTCCTTTGCCCATTAAATTTTTTTTTGTTGAACTGCATATTTTTATTTTTTATTGAAGTATGTTGATTTAAAATATTGTGCTACTTTCAGGTGTACAGAAATGTGATTCAGTTTTACATATACATACATATATATACATACATATATATATGTGTGTATATAATGGGTTGCCCAAAATGTTCCTTCAGTTTTTAAGTAAAAATAAAAGACACATTTTTCATTTTCACCGAGAACTGTATTGAACAACGTAGTCACTGTTTTGTTCCACTACCGTCTGCCATTTTTCAGGCAACTTCATAATTCCATCTTCCCAAAACTTTTTATCTTTTTGAGCAAAGAACTGTTCTATGTGCCTTTTACAGTCTTTCAGGGAACTGAAATTATTTCCATTAAGAGAATTTTGTAAAGACCGAAATAAATGGAAATCTGAAGATTCGATATCCGGTGAATGCAGCAGATGAATCAGAACTTCCCAGACAAGCTGTAACAGTTTTTGCCTGGTCATCAAAGAAACATGCTGGCTTGCGTTATCCTGATGGAAGATTATGCGTTTGCTGTTGACTAATTCTGGGTGCTTTTCGTCGAGTGCCACTTTCAGTTGGTCTAATTGGGAGCAGAACTTGTTGGAATTAATCGTTTAGTTTTCCGGAAGGAGGTCATAATAGAGGACTCCCTTCCAATCCCACCATATACACATCACCTTCTTTGGATGAAGACTGACCTTTGGTATGGCTAGTGGTGGTTCATTTCGCTTGCCCCACAATCTCTTCTGTTCCACATTGTTGTACAGTATCTACTTTTCATCGCCGGTCACAATTTATTTTAAAAATGGAAAATTTTCATTACGTTTAAGTAGAGAATCGCATGTGGAAACACCATCAAGAAGGTTTTTTTTTGCTTAAGTTATGTGGAACCCAAACATCAAAGCAATTCACATAACCAAGCTGGTGCAAATGATTTTCAGCGCTTGATTTGGACGTTTTGAGTATGTTGCCTATCTCCCACGTGGTATAATGTTGATTGTTCTCAATTAGTGTCTTGATTGCTATCAACTTCAACTGGCCTACCCGATCGTGGAGCATCATCCAGCAAGAAATCTCTAGCACGAAACTTCGTAAATCACTTTTGACACATTTGATCAGTCACAGCACCTTCTCCATACACGGAACATATCTTTTTGTGCATTTCAGTTGCACTTTTAGCTTTCTTGAAATAATAAAGCATATTATGCAAAAAATGTTGCTTTTTTAATCCATGTTCGATATTAAAATGGCTACACAAAAATTCACTAATTTTAGTAAGTCTTTTTTTAAATGCATGCTGATATGACAGCTGTCACAATACAGTCTAACAAAATTGTTTCGAATGAAGTTAAAGATGACAGTGCTACTAGAGCCATCTTATGCAAAAAACAGAACGAACTCTTTGGCCAACCCCATATGTGTACATGTGTATGTATATATGTATTATTTTTCAGATTCTTTTCCATTATAGGTTATTACAAGATATTCAGTATTGTTCCCTGTACTATACAGTAAATCCTTGTTGTTTGTTTTATATATAGTGGTATGTATCTCATAATCCCATACTCCTAATTTATCCCTCCCCATTACCCTTTGGTAACCATAAGTTTGTTTTCTACGTCTGTGAGTTTGTTTCTATTTTATATTTAGATTCATTTGTATTATTTTTTAGATTTCACACATAGTATTATATAATATTAGCCTTTTTCTGTCTCTGTATGATAATCTGTAACTCCATCCATGTTGCTGCAAATGGCATTATTTCATTCCTTTTTTATGGCTGAGTAATATACCATTGTGTATATATACCACATGTTCTTTATCCATTCATCTGTTGATGGACAATTAGGTTGCTTCCATGTCTTGGCTATCGTAAATCGTCCTTTTATGAACATTGTGCTGCATGTATGTTTTTGAATTAGAGTTTTTGTCTTTTCTAGATATATGCCCAGGAGTGGGATTGCTGGATTGTATGGTAACTGTAGTTTTCGTTTTTGAAGGAACCTCCGTACTGTTTTTTATAGTGGCTGCACCAGTTTACATTCGCACCATCAGTATAGGAAAGTTCCTTTTTCTCCACATCCTCTCCAGCATTTACTATTTGTAGACTTTTGCTGATGGCCATTCTGACTGGTGTGAGGTGATACCTCATTGTAGTTTTGATTTGCTTTTCTCTAATAATTAGCAACATTGAGCATCTTTTCATGTGCCTGTTCATTTCTTTTTTGGAGAAATGTCTGTTTAGGTCTTCTGCTCATTTTTTGATTGGATGTTTTTGTATTTTTTCTATTGAGTTGTATGAGCAGTTTGTATGTTTTTGACATTAATTCCTTGTTGGTCACATCACATGCACATATTTTTTCTGAGTCCGTAGGTTTTCTTTTTACTTTGTTCATGGTTTCCTTTGTTGTGTAAAAGGTTTTAAGTTTGATTAGGTCGCATTTTATTATTTTTGTTTTTATTTCTATTGCCTTGGCAGACTGACCTAAGAAAACATTGGTATGATTTATGTCAGAGAATGTTTTACCTATGCTCTCTTCTAGGAGTTTTATGGTGTGTCTCATGTTTAGGTCTTTATTTTACGTTTTTTTGTTGTATATGGTACGAGGGAATGTTCTAACTTCATTGATTTACATGAGGTTGTCCAGCTTTCCCAACACAGCTTGTTGAAGAGACTGTCTTTTCTCCATTGTATATTCTTACCTCCTTTGTTGAAGGTTGATTGACCCTAGGTGTGTGGGTTTATTTCTGGGCTCTCTGTTGTGTCACATTGATCTGTATGTCTGTTTTTGTGCCAATACCACACCGTTTTTATTACTGTAGCTTTATAGTATTGTTTGAAATTTGGGAGAGTTATGCCTCCAGCTTTGTTCTTTTCCCTTAGGATTGCTTTGGCAATTCCAGGTCTTTTGTGGTTCCCTGTTACTTTTAGGATTATGTGGTCTAGTCCTGTGAAGAATGTCATGGGTAATTTTATAAGGATCGTATTAAATCTGTAGATTGCTTTGGATAGTATGGCCATTTTACCAATATTTATTCTTCCAAACCAAGAGCATGGAATATCTTTCCATTTCTTTGAGTCAACTTCAGTTTCCTTTTTCCTAGTTCTCAGTTTCCTTTTTCCATGTTTTATAGTTCTCAGGGTATAGGTCTTTCACCTCCTAGGGTTTTTTCCTAGGTATTTTATTTTTTTGTATGCTGTTGTATCGTATTATTTATTTTTAAAAATTATCTTAAGTTTTGTTTATTTCTTTGGCTGCACCGTTCAGTTTGCAGGATCTTAGTTTCAGAACAGCGATTGAACCCAGGCCATGGCAGTGAAAGCACTGAGTCCTAACCACTGGATCGCTTGGGAACTCCTTGGATGCTATTTTAAATCGGATTTTTTTTACTTTCTCTTTCTGATATTTCATTGTTAGTGTAAAGAAGTGCAACAGATTTCGTTTTTCTTTTTTTAAAAATATTATTTATTTATTTGGCTGCATTGGGTCTTAGTTGTAGCACGTGGGATGTTCATTGCTGTGTGCGAGATCTTCATTGTGGCATGCAGGATCTTTAATTGCGGCATGCGGGATCTTTTTAGTTGCGGCATGTGGGATCTAGTTCCCTGACCAGGGATCAAACCAGGGCCCCCTGCATTGGGAGCAGAGTCTTAGCCACTGGACCACCATGGAAGTCCCCAGAAATGCAATAGCTATCTGTATATTAATCTTGTATTTTTCTACCTTGCTCAATTCATTTATTAGTTCTAATAGTTTTTTTTGTGGCCTCTTTAGGAATATTTGTATAGAGTATCATGTCATCTGCATGTAATCACAATTTTACCTCTCTCTTACAATTCAGATACGTTTTATTTCTTTTTCTTATCTGATTGCTGTGCCTTTGCCCATTTTTGTATTTGGTTGTTTGGTTTTTTTGGAGTTGAGTTATAGGATTTCTTTATGTTTTCTGGTTATCAATACCATTTCAGATATATGATTCAGAAATACTTTCTCCCATTTTGTGGATTGTCTTTTCTTCTCTTGATAGTGACCTTTGATGCACAAAAGTTTTTCATTTTGATGAAATCCAGTTTATTTTTTGTTGTTGTCTGTGCTTTTGGTATCATATTCAAGAAAGCATGACGAAATCCAATGTCATGAAGATTCCCCCTCTATTTTCTTTAAAGAGTTTCATAGTTTTAGCTACTATTTTTAGGTCTTTGATGCATCTTGAGTTAATTTTTGTATGTGGTGTGAAGCAGGCATCCACTTTATTCTTTTGCATTTGGTTATTCATTTTTTCCAACACCCCATGTTGAAAAGACTGTCGTTTTCCCATTGAATGTTGTTGATACCCTTCTTGAAAATCAGTTGACCACATATATGCAAGGCTTTATTTCTGGGTTCTCTATTCCATTGTTCTATATGCTTGTCCTTTTGCCAGTACCATACTGTTTTGATTATTTTAGCTCTGCAGTTAGTTTTGTTTTTTTCATTTAAGTATAGTTGATTTACCATATTGTGTTAGTTTCAGGTTTACAGGAAGGTAGTTCAGTATATATATATTTATATATATATATATATATTCAGATTATTTTCCATTATAGGTTATTACATGATATTGAATGTAGTTCTCTGTGTTATACAGTAAATCCTTGTTGCTTTTGCAGTTAGTTTTGAAGTCAGGAATTGTGAGTTCTTTAATTTTGTTGTATTTCACAACTGTTTTGGCTGTTCAAGATTCCTTGAGATTCATCATGAATTTTAGGATGGAATTTACTGTGTCTGTGAAAAAACTTGGAATCTTGATAGGAGTTGAATTGAATCTCTAGATCACTTTGGGTAGTATTGTCATCTTAACAATATTTATTTGTGTCTTTAATTTCTTTCAGCAGTGAAAGTTTTCCTGTTTTGCAGCTTTCCATAAGTCTTCCAACTCCTTGGTTAAATTTATTCTTAAATACTTAATTCTTCTTGATGCTATTGTAAATGGCATTGTTTTTTTAATTTCCTTTTTGGATTGTTCATTGTTAGTTTGGAAAAATGCAGCTGATTTTTGTGTGTGAATTTTGTATCCACCAACTTTACTGAATTTGTGTATTAACTGTTAAGAATTTTTTGTGGTATCTTTAAGGTTTTGTACATGTAAGATGTCATCTGTGGACAAAGATAAGTTTACTCTTCTTTTCCAGTTTGGATTATAATATGCTATTTTTTTTTATAATATGCTATTTTAAACAGTTGTTAAGTGAACAAAAATGTAAAGTTAATTACCAATGATTTGTTTATAAAAAAGACCATTTTTGGTCAGTATACTCATGAACACATGTCCAAATTTTAGACTCTATATGGTCCATTGCTAGAAGACAGCCACCCATCTGTGTGAGCAGGTAGACGAATGGGGGAAAATGAAAAATAGTTTTTGTTTTGTTTTTGTTTGGCCATGCCGTGAGGCTCATGGGATATTAGTTCCCCAAACAGGGATTGAACTTAGGCCCACAGTAGTGAAAGCGCTGTGTCCTAACCACTGGCCAACCAGGGAATTCCCGAAAAATAGTTTAGGATGTTACCATTGTGGAAGACTGGGTAATGCATACACAGGATCTTTCTTACAACTGCATGTGAATCTACGATTATCTCAAAATGAAAAGTTTATTTTAAAAAAGGCTAGCTCCTTTACACATATACTTCTACAAATAATGCAAAAGAGGTGAAACACTAGTAATTTTTAGAACTCCACATTTCTCATGGAAGAAATGTTGTAAAACATTCAGGGTGAAGAAAATGGCCCATAGTTAAAAACACTGACATTAGTACTTAAGACTTGTCTGAAATCCAGTCATTTATGATATGGTTAGCTTACATTAGGAATTTAGAATTTTTTGGTCCTCTTGAAGATAGGTAGATTAGATGTCATTGGTCATTTACATCAAGCCCATGTTGTAATTGTGTGTTTGTGAGTATGAAGGCTGATCAGATTCTTCTTCAATCAAGATTTTTAACTACTCTTAAGGATCATTTTAAGGACTTGTACCTAGAACCTAGAATTAAGTAGTGTATAGTACTGGTGGAGTAAGCTTCACATTTTGGTGGAGGAGGAAGAGAGTGACAGCCACGTCTGAATTTAATAAAAATAACTTAGTATAGTTCACAATTATAAAACTGATAAGTTAATGTGTGCAGTTTTGCCTTAGGAAAAGATCCTTCAATTTACAAAAGGGTTGATAAGTGTTGTCTTTTAAACAGTTTATTTGGTGTGTTTAAAATATCATTTCCACAAATAAGACTCAATTCCAAGGACCATCTCCAATGTATGACTCTAGAAATGAGGCAGATTTTAAAAGCTGACATCAGAGCTTTTATAAATGAATGAATATTTCCCTTCTAAATAGTCACCCTTGGAGGCCATACTGAAACCAATGATGATGTCATTCCTGAGGATACTTGAAGAACTCTCCTTTTGTAACCAATTTAGAAGACATGCAAGAAATTAAGTCTTCAGGAATACTTTGAATTTTGGCAAAAACTATTTTTAATGCACCTGATAATCTTTCATTATTCACCATACTTGACTCTAAATGACATTTGGCTCTTTCCAAATATCACATCTGCCCTTAGAGAGGATTTTTCAAATGAGTGGGCAAATTTTTTAAGTATCAATTTTTTTTCACCATTGGACTTATAGCTGGTCTCATAATGTATAATATTACACAAATATGTTCATTCCTAAGAATGCTGTCCTTCAGAGAACAAAAAAATTCTGATTGTATCCTCTTGTTTTAATTTTTGCATATTGAGGTACTGTTAATGGGCTGCATTGATTTATCCATAGTCTTGACCTTGTTCAGCTACAGTATGAATTCATGTGATAGCTGGCTTTGTGGTTGGATTGCTGTGAATTCTAGGAATGAGTGCGATAATCATTATGCTGGTTTGCTGTACTCTTTCATTTCTAAAGTACAGCGCTTTTGCTGTTTGGTAATCTGTTGATGAAACGATGTAGAATGACATCGTCCATTCTTAATTTTAGATTTTGGTTACCAGGAATATTGTGTGCCATTGGTTGACATGTAGCATCTTTTCCTCTGGTTCCATTCTCTAATTGAAGATTAAGGATACTGAGTGACTTGATGATAATTTTTTTGTACATTTGGCTCATTTCCAAAGGAAGGTTATGGCAAAAAGAAACCATACCCTCTTGGTACCTATATTCTAGAGTCAAGTTTGTTTTAAGATTATTTAAAACAACCCTCTCCACCAAAACAACCAAAATCCCACACACAATGTCTAGTTGCAGTATGCCTGTTAATTTCATTTCTTTTTCGTTCACTAAATATCTTGGGATCTTCCTAACCAAACGTAGAAAAATGGTACAGAGGGGCCACTGGGTTTGGAGCCCAGCACCCTGCTTGAATCAGGGTGGTATCTGGCCCATGAAGGCCTGACTGAGATGTTACCTGTTTCCTAATGTTTTTTTTTTTTTTTTTTTTTTTGGGACTCAACCACTGTGCCACCAGGGAAGCCCCTAATGTTTTAATGTGCATTCTTTTGATGATTAGTGAGGTCGGTGTGCTTTTTCTCCCATTTTTTTTGGTTACACAGTTATATTCCCTTTTTAAAAAATTTTTTGTCTTTTATTCATTTATCTACTAGGAATTTAGTATTGTTATTATTTTTTGGCCATGCCACATGGCATGCGGGATCTTAGTTCCCCCACCAGGGGTCAAACCCGTGCCCTCTGCAGTGGAAGCATGGAGTCCTAACCACTTGACTGCCAGGGAATTCCCAGTATTATTTAGTATAATGAGAATCTTTATCTCTTTATTTTCAGATGAGTTTGCCTATTAAATTTTGGTTATGTTTTTGGAGGTTGCATGCAGAAGTTTTATTTCTTATGTAAAGTTTTATTACTTACATACATTCTTTTTTTTTTTTTTTTTGCGGTACGCGGGCCTCTCATTGTGGCCTCTCCCGTTGCGATACTTACATACATTCTTGAATTCCTTCCTCTATTTTGCATTTTCCGTTGAGGTGAAATTCAGATAAAATAAAATTAACCATTTAAACCATTTGTATATGATTTAGTTTTTAAAGTTTTTACTAAATTCACAATATTGTACAATTGTCACCACTTTCTAATTCTAGAATATTTTCATTGCCCCCAAAAGATAACTTATACCACCCAATTTCCCCCTTCCTTTATCCCCTGGCACCCACTAATCTACATTCTGCCTCTGTGGATTTGCCTACTTGGACATTTTACATATATAAACGGAATCATCCAATATGTAGGAATTTGTGTCTGCATTTTTTTTTTTCCGTACGCAAGCCTCTCACTGTTGTGGCCTCTCCCGTTGCGGAGTACAGGCTCCAGACGCGCAGGCTCAGTGGCCATGGCTCACGGGCCCAGCCGCTTTGCGGCATGTGGGATCTTCCTGGACCAGGGCACGAACCCCTGTCCCCTGCATCGGCAGGCGGACTCTCAACCACTGCGCCACCAGGGAAGCCCCGTGTCTGCATTGTTTAGCACAAAGTTTCCAATGTTCATCCGTGCTTAGTATAGATGAATAGTTCATTCCTTTTAATTGGGTTATAATATCCCATTGTCTCTTCATCAGTTGATGGATATTTGGGTACTTTTCACTTTTTGGCTGTTATGAATATTGCTGCTATGAACTTTTGTGTTGTTTTTTGAGTGTGGGCATATGTTTTCATTCTCTTGGGTATATATCTAGGAGTCGAATTGCTGGGTTATTTGGTAACTCTGTGTTTAACTTTTTGAATTACTACTAAAATCTTTTTTATACTGACTGTCCCATTTTACATTCCCACCAGCAGTGTACGTAAGTTCCAATTTCTTTCCATCCTTGCCAACCCTTATTTTTTAAAAAATTATGATCATATCCATTCTAAAGAGTATAAAATAGTATCTCATTGTGGTTTTGATTTGTATTTTGCTCTAATGATTAATAATCTTGAGCATTTTTTCATGTGCTTCCTATTTGTGTATATTCTTAGAATTGTATATCTAACTTCTGTTTTTTATCGAGGTATAGTTGACTTACAAAGTTGTGTTGATTTCTGCTGCACAGCAAAGTGATTCAGTTATGAATATATATACATTCTTTTTTAAAAATATTCTTTCCCATTATGGTCTATCATAGGATATTGAATATAGTTCTCTGTGCTATACAGTAGGACCTTGTTATTTATTCATTCTATATATAAAATCTTACATCTGCTACCCCCAACCTCCCACGCTATCCCTCCCCCAACCCCCTCCCCCTTGACAACCACCAGTCTGCTTTCTATGTCTGTGATTCTGTTTTTGTTTCATACATAGGTTCATTTATGTCATATTTTAGATTCCACATATGTGATATCATGTGGTATTTGTCTTTCTCTTCCTGAGTTACTTCACTTAGTATGGTGATCTATAGTTGCATGCGTGTTGCTGCAAATGGCATGATTTTGTTCTTTTTATGGCTAAGTAGTATTTCATTGTATATATGTACCACATCTTCTTTATCCATTCATCTGTCGGTGGACATTTAGGTTGTTTCCATGTTTTGGCTGTTCTGAATAGTGCTGCTATGAACATAGGGGTGCATGTATTTTTTTGAATTATAGTTTTGTCTGGATATATGCCCAAGAGTAGGATTGCTGGATCATATGGTAATTCTATTTTAGCTTTCTGAGGAACCTCCATACTGTTTTCCACAGTGGCTACACCAACTTATATTCCTACCAACAGTGTAGGAGGGTTCCCTTTTCTCCACACCCTCTCCATCATTTGTTATTTGTAGACTTTTTAATGGTGGCCATGCTGACTGGTATGAGGTGGTACTGCATTGTAGTTTTGATTTACATTTCTCTAATAATTAGCGATGTTGAGCATCTTTTCATGTGCCTGCTGGCCATCTGTATGTCTTCTTTAGAGAAATGTCTATTTAGGTCTTTTGCCCGTTTTTCAGTTGGGTTGTTTGGTGTTTTGTTGTTGAGTTGTTGTATATCTAAGTTCTTTAAAACCCATTTCAAATTGGATTTGCCGTTTTACTGTTTAATTGTAAGAATTCTTTACATTATTAAAAGGGTATATATTTTATAAAAGGATTATTTTATTATTTATTATTATTATTATTATTTTTTGCGGTACACGGGCCTCTCACTGTTGTGGCCTCTCCCGTTGTGGAGCACAGGCTCCAGACGCACAGGCTCAGCAGCCATGGCTCACGGGCCCAGCCGCTCCGCGGCATGTGGGATCTTCCCGGACCGGGGCACGAACCTGTGTCTCCTGCATCGGCAGGCGGCCTCTCAACCCCTGCGCCACCAGGGAAGCCCTAAACTTTTAACTTTTTATAACCTTGTTTGTTGGATTACAGATACACTTATTATGTAACTTAATAGGATATGCTGTGATAATTTAGTTATATAAATATTTCCATGGGAATCTGTGAGCTCTTCTAGGTCCTGTTCTATTCATCTTAGTGTTGGTCATTTATACATTTATTCTGTTCTAAGCAGAAAGTAGAATAATAAACAAAAGAACTACTGAAGGCTTCCAGAGACTAAGTGCTCAGGAAATATATTTGATAAATTACTGGATTATTATTTTAAATGATGTAAAGCAAAATCTCATACTACCAGCATTTTCCTTGATTAGTACTTTTTAATTTATTTTATTTAAGTATAGTTATTTTACAGTCTTGTGTTAATTTCTGTTGTACAGCAAAGTGATTCAGTTATACATATATGTATATAGATGCATTCTTTTTCATTTTCTTTTCTATTATGGTTTATCACAGTTCTTGAATTATACTTTTTTAAAAAAAATTAATTTTATATTGGAGCATCATTGATTAACAATGTGTTAGTTTCAGGTGTACAGCAAAGTGATTCAGGTATACATATATGCATATATATACATTCTTTTTCATATTCTTTTCCATTATGGTTTATCACAGTCCTTGAATTATACTTTGATTGTAGATAAGTGTACAGGTAGATTTTGTTACTCATGTTTTCATATCCTCAGTGAAATAAAGAAAATTCATTTTCTTTAATTCTTATTTTAAGTATGCATTCTTTCAGACCACTTACAGTGTAGATATATTTTCAGTTTGTTAAACTTTATATTTAATTTAATATATGACCTGGTAAGTTAGGATATTCTTAAAATTTTTATTTTGACAGTGAAAGCAAGTTGAATACATTGGTGCAGAAGCTTCATGACTTTCTGGCACACTCATCAGAAGAATCTGAAGAAACAAGTTCTCCTCCAAGACTTGTGATGAACCAAAGCACAGGTAAATTGAAAAAGGATGTGTAACATCTTCTAGTCTATTTTCCATTTATTTTTGAGCAGGTGCAGTTATTAAAGTCTTTAATAGCCCCTGTGTATCTAGTAGTTAGATAATATCTGATACTTGAGATTTTAATTCAGATAAGTAAAAAGTATAAGGTTTTATGGTTATAGGTGCTTAGAGAAGCATATACGTAGGGTTTTGTGTGTAATAGAAATGTTTTATAGAGGTGGGTGATGAGGTTATCTGTTTAAAATAGATAGTATTAGAAGTTGTAGGAATAGTACAGAAATATATTATCCTAGAAGTTATTCATGTATTATGAGTTACATTTTTATATTGTTTGATAACTTCTTTGAGTAGATTTGGTACATAAATTTTTTTTAATGAAAAACAACATCTCCTCTCTACCTCCATTTTTCCTTTTTAAAAGTATCTTATATCATATATGATGATTACCATCATTTGTTTTGAGGTTTTTAAGGGTAGCCACATATATAAGAGGTGAATACACACACACACACACACACTCACACGTACTTGCACACAAACACAATATGTACAAAAAGGGTGAAGAGTGGTAGATCACAGTGAAAAGTTCAGCCATATGTGTAATTAGATTACCAGAAGGAGAAAAGAGAGAGTGGGTCAGAAGCTGAGTTTGATGAGATGAGATATTCACTGAGCATTTTCTTTTTTTTGTTTAAAGATTTATTTATTATTTACTTATTTTATTTATTTTTGGCTGTGTTGGGACTTAGTTGTGGTGTGCCGTCTCTTTCATTGTGGTGCTCAGGCTTCTTTCTAGCTGTGGCGTGAGGATTTTCTCTTCTCTAGTTGTGGCGCGCAGACTCCAGGGCTCTGTAGTTTGCAGCATGCAGGCTCTCTTGTTGAGGTGCGCAGGCTCTCTTGTTGAGGTGCGCAGCTCTCTTGTTGAGGTGCACAAGCTCAGTAGTTGTGGCGCACAGGCTTAGTTGCCCCATGGCATGTGGGATCTTAGCTCCCTGACCAGGGATCGAACCTGCATCCCCTGCATTGTAAGGTGGGTTCTTTACCACCAGACCACCAGAGAAGTCCCTCGCTGAGCATTTTATAAAAGTGAAGAAAGACATCAAGCTGTAGATTCATGAAACACTATGAACCCCACGCAGGATAAATAGAAAACTACAACTATGAATATCATAATTAAACTCCTAAAGAACGAAAACAAAGAGAACAATCTTAGGAGCAGCCAGAGGAAAAATGTCTTTGCTTTTTGAATGTTGAATGTTTCTGAACAACAGTAACACTGATAGCTCATTTGACGGCAGGAATTTTAGAAGCTGGATGATGAAGAAATGATTTATTTAAAGTGAGAAATGAAAATAATTGCCAGCGTCAAAGTTTTCTCAGTGAAAACATCTTTGAAAAGTGAAGGTGGAGTAAAGATAAAAAGTGAGAACTTGATGTCAGCACACCGACACTAGAGGAAATAGTAAAGGGTTTTCTTAAATGAGAAGGAAAATAATTCGAAATGGTGACACCAAAATACAGGAAGTTACAAATAACAATGGGAGGGATAAATAGGTGAATAAAATGAAATATGTACTTTTATGTAATCCACAGTCCGTAGTCTTAATTCATAAATTGCCCCAACAGTGTTTTCATAGGTAACTTCCGCCCCCTGCAAGTACAGCATCCAGTTGAAGATGCCACATTGTAAATAGTTATTTGGTCTTTAGCCTTTTCATATCTGAAACAAGCTGGAACCATAACCTTTTTCAAATGTACAGATGTATTATTTTGGTGGTTGTCTCTCAATGTGGATTTGTCTGATCAGTTATAATTAGATTGGGAGTTTTAATTTTTGGCAGGATTGCCATGTAAGTGGCATTATGTTCTTGTCCGTACATCATATCACAAGGCACGTGATGTAATCTCCCCGTTTATTGGTGATGTTAACTTAGGTTACTTGGTTATGGTTGTTTTTCTAAGTTAAGCCACTGCAAAGGTATGATTTATTCCTTTGTAACTAATTTGTTGAAGATTACTTTGAAATTAACTTAGGTTTTTTTTTTTTCTTTTTTTTTTGCGGCACGCAGGCCTGTCACTGCTGTGGCCTCTCCCGTTGCGGAGCACAGGCTCCGGACGCGCAGGCTCAGCGGCCATGGCTCACAGGCCCAGCCGCTCCACGGCATGTGGGATCCTCCCAGACCGGGGCACAAACCCGTGTCCCTGCATCGGCAGGCAGACCCTCAACCACTGCGCCACCAGGGAAGCCCCCTTAGGTATTCTTTTCATCATCAGAAGTGAGCTTTTATGGTTTCTTACTGCAAATTACCACAAACTTGGCATCTTAAAACAACCCAGATTATTTATTTATTTATGGCTGCATTGGGTCTTCGTTGCTGCACGTGGGCTTTCTCCAGTTGTGGCAAGCAGGGTCTACTCTTCGTTGTGGTGTGCAGGCTTCTCATTGCAGTGGCTTCCCTTGTTGCGGAGCACGGACTCTAGGACTCTGGGTGTGCGGGCTTCACTAGTTGTGGCATGTGGGCTCAGTTGTTGTGGCTTGCGGACTCTAGAGCGCAGGTTGAGTAGTTGTGGCACATGGGCTTAGTTGCTCTGCAGCATGTGGGGTCTTCCTGGAACAGGGATCAAACCTGCATCCCCCACATTGGCAGGTGGATTCTTAACCACTGTACCACCAGGGAAGTCCCAACCCAAATTTATTATCTCATAGTTCTGTAGGTTTGGAGTCTAGGTGGATTTTGATGAGCTCTGCTAAGGGAATCACAAGGTCTAAGTCAAAGTGACAGTAAGACTATGTTCCTTTCTGGAGACTCTGTGGAAAAATCCATTTCCATGCTCATTCAGGTTGTTGGCAGAATTCAGTTCATTGTGGTTGTAGGCCTGAGGTCCCCATTTCTTGCTGACTATTGGCCAGGATCCTCTCAGCTCCTTAATTTCCTCTCACATGGCCCCCTCCATCTACAAAGACATCAAAAACATGTGTCTTCCTCATGCTTTGAATTTCTCTGACTTATCCTTTTGCTTCTCTGCACCTTCTGCACGAGCTGGAGTCAGTTTTCTACTTTAAAGGTCTCATGTGATTAGACTAGACCCCCTCCTTCTCATCACTTCCCAATGAGCTCCCATTTTTAAGGTCAACTGTGCCATTTTACATAGCAAAACCATGGGAGTGTTATTTCCTCACGTTCACAGGTTCTCAAGATTCGGGATCATGAAATCTTGGGGACCATTCCTAGAAATTCTGCCTACACCACATCCATTCACGATTCTTGTGGCTCAATGATATGTTACTATGATGGGTTCAAAATCATGATGTTCTGATCTATCATTCCTCCTATGTTTTAGTTGGCATATTACTATAAGGGAGAAGTTTACATTTCTACGCTCTGTATTCATTTGTTTATATTAGTATATACTAATTTTTTTCTTTTTCCATGAACATTTTCTTACTGTCATTATTTTAATATCCAAATTGTACTAGTATTGGCTAGTGGGAACCCCTTTTGTATGGCTCCTGCAGACCTTTTCACAAGTCTTCATCAACCTTGAGCACTTTCTTACTTTCTGCTCTCACAAGATGTTCATTATTTACTTTGCACTGTCCCTTCCCCAGCCCTGGAATCAGTTATTTCTCCAAGGAGTTCTGATTCCTTTTAGTGGGATATGGTATTTAGAAAGCAATATCTGGGTGTATGATGTGCTTATTGCCGCCAGGATGTCTGCTTCCAGGCCCTTTAGCAGAGAAAGCCAGTATATGTGTTATGTTTTCATGCACTGATATTGATACTTTTAATTTTACTTTGGACTACAGACATCATTCTAGTCTTCCTCTTTTTGTATTTTAACTTCTTACTGCAACAGAAAGGTGGCTCCCATTATCCTCAGTTTATGTACTCAGTTGATCAGTCTTCATTGTATCCACGTGGTTTCAAATTTGCAAACCAAATCATCACAATAAAGAAACCTAACTAGTGTTAAATATTTGTTTAAAGTTCCTTTTGTCTTTAGAATGAAATCATAGTGTCACAGTTCTACATTCAGTAGTTAGTTGGGGAGTTCTGCTTCTGGTAGTGGCAGAGTAGCTCTGTATGGATAAACAGATATCTCTCACAGATACCAATTATTAATTCTGGCCAAAACACTGAACACAATGATGTGAGGAAACTGAACAGTGACACAAAGCAGACACAAATTGGAGTAGGGTCAACCCATGGAAGAAAGAAGTATTAATGGCTGAATTCCCAATTGTTAAGCCTTTTTTCCTTAGGAAAGGTGCCAGTTAGCTCCATCAGTGGAATTTAAGACTTGGATAGCTCTGTCCTTCTGGATATGCTGTTTGAGCTTGCAACCCCACTACTTCTGATAGCCTTCTTGCGACTAAGGTTGAACCAGCATAAAACTCAGCATTTGGTCCAAGGTGGTGGTGTAGGAAGACCCTGATCTCACCCCTCCCCACAGACACACCGAATCTACAGCTACGTAAAGAGTGATGCCTCTTGCAGAAGAAATGAGGTCTGATTAAACAGCTTCTCCACAACAAATGATACAAGGACCACATAGAGATTGGTAGGAGACACAGAGAGAGAGTATTGATGGGAGCCCTACTTCAGTGTGGTGTACTGCCGTGGCGAGGGATATCACTAAGGGCCCTGTGTACAGACCTGCCTCCCCTGGGGCAGAGAGAAAAAACAGTGGTTTAAAGGGGATCTAGACTGTACATGAAGGAAATCCACTTACTAACCCTAGAGTGTCTGCTAAATGGGCAGAGAACTGCTGGAACTATCTCCAATGTTGAAGGTGCTAGAGAGCACCATTTTTTGTGTTCCTCCTTTACCTTGATAGCACAAGTGGGAACATAGTCCACGTTCTCTAGCTGGCCTTCCAAGGCCACCTCAGCATACCTCTGGCCCACACAAGCTATAGGCGTCCTACCAAGGCAGCCTGAGTATACAGTGCCCCAGGACCCCCCGGCTCATGACTTATTAGGCTCCAGCCGGCTTGCCAAAGCTGCCTGGCACACGCAGACTACACAGGGGATGCTCTTAACTGAGCTTATGCCTTCAAGACCGGGAGAGGTACCTGTTTTGCCTGATGTATAGAAAGAAGCACAAAGTCAAACAAAATGGGGACAGAGGAATATGTTCCAAGTGAAAGAACAAGGTAAAACTGCAGAAAAAAATCTTAATGAAGTGGAAATAAGTAATTTGCCTGATAAAGAATTCAAAGAAATGGTCATAAAGATGCTTACCAAACTAGGTAGAAGAATGGAGGAACACAGTGAGAACTTCAACAAAGAGAAAATGTAAAAAAGAAACAGAACTGAAGAACACAATATTGGAAAATACAGTAGAGGAAATTAACAGCAGAGTAGTTGATACAGTAGAACACATCAGTGATTTGGAAGACAGAATAGTGGAAACCACCCAATCAGAACAGGAAAAAAGAAGAATTTTAGAAAATGAGAGTTTAAGGGATCTCTGGGGGGCTTCCCTGGTGGTGCAGTGGTTGAGAGTCTGCCTGCCGATGCAGGGGACATGGGTTCGTGCCCCAGTCCGTGAGGATCCCACATGCCGCGGAGCGGCTGGGCCTGTGAGCCATGGCCACCGAGCCTGCGCGTCCAGAGCCTGTGCAGGAGGCCACAACAGTGAGAGGCCCGCGTACTGCAAAAAAAAAAAAAAAAAAAAAAAAAAAAAGATCTCTGGGACATCAGGAGTACTAATATTCTCATAGTAGGGGTAGGGGTCTCAGATGGAGAAGAGAGAGAGAAAGGGACAAAAAATTTACTTAAAGAAATAATGTCTGAAAACTTCCCTAGTCTGGGAGAGGAAACAGACATCTAGGTACAAGAATCACAGAGTCCCAAACAAGGTGAACCCAAGGAGATCCACACCAAACATGTAAGTAAAATGGCAAAAGATAAAGTGAGAATTTTATGGGCAGCAGGAGAAAAACGACTAATCATATACAAGGAAAATCCCATAAAATTATTAGCTGATTTTTCAGCAGAAACTCTGCAAGCCAGAAGGGGGTGGCATGATATATTTAAAGTACTGAAAGTAAAGAAACTTCCAACCAAGAATACTCTACCTGGCAAGGTTATCATTCAGAATTGAAGGAGAGATGGAGTTTCCCAGACAAGCAAAACCTAAAGGAGTTCAGCACCACTAAAATGGCCTTACAAGAAATGTTAAAACGTATTCTTAGGTGGAAAAGAAAAGGCAATAGTTATAAGAAAATATATGAAAGAAAAAATTCTCACTGGTAAAGGTAAATATATAGTAAATCAGCCACTTACAAAGCTAGTAGGAAGGTTAAAAGACAAAAAGTAGTAAAATCAACTATAACTACAATAAGCAGCTAAGGGATACACAAAGTATAAAGTTGTAAAATATCATGTCAGAAACAAAATGTTGGGGGGGTAGTAAAAATGTAGTACTTTCAGAATATATTTGAACTTAAGCAACTGTCAGCCTAAATTAAATCGGTGTGTGTGTATGTGTGCGCACGTATCAACCTGATGGTAGCTGCAAACCCAAAACCTACAATAGATAAACAAAAAATAAAGGAGCCCAAACAAAGAAAATCATCAAACTACAAGGGAAGAGACTTCCCTGGTGGTCCAGTGTTTAAGAATCTGCCTTCCAACACAGGGGACGTGGGTTTGATCCCTGGTCAGGGAACTAAGATGCCACATGCCACGGGGCAGCTAAGTCTGCGTGCTGCAACTACTGAGCCTGTGTGCCGCAACTAGAGAGCCCACACGCCACAACTAGAGAGAAGCCCGTGTGCCGCAGCTAAGACCCAAGGCAGCCAAAAAATAAATTAATAAAATATTAAAAAAAAAACTACAAGGGAAGAAACCAAGAGAAGAAAGGAATAGAGAATAACAATAAAAACAAGCAGAAAATAATTAACAAAATGGCAATAAGTAAATCCTTATCAATAACCACTTTAAATATAAATTGACTAAATGCTCCAATCAAAATAGAGATGGCTGAATGGATTAAAAAGCAAGACCCATTTATATGCTGCCTACAAGAGACTCACTTCAGATCTAAAGACAAACAGAGTGATACTGAAGGGATTGAAAAAGGTATTCAATGAAAAAGGAAACGAAAAGAAAGCAGGGGTACTAAACAAAATGCTACAAAACCAATGTATCAACGAAGAAATCAAAGAGGAAATTAAAAAATACCTTGAGACACATGAAAATGGAAACACAACTTTCCAGAATCTATGGGATGCAGCAAAAGCAGTTCCAAGAGGGAAGATTATAGTGATACAGGCCAACTTCAAGAAAAAAGAAAAATCTCAAATTAAAAAAAATGTAGCTTTACATTTAAAGGGTCTAGAAAAAGAAGAACAGAACGAGGCCTGACTTAGTAAAAGGAAGGAAATAATAAAGGTCAGATTGGAAATAATGCAACTGATAGCTCGTCTTCTTCCTCTTAACAGGGTCTTTTGCAGAGTGAAAGTTTTAAATTTTGAGGAAGTCTAATTTATAGATTTCCTTTTGAGGATCATGCTTTTCTTACATATAAAGGAGCTAGAAAAAGAAGAGCAAACAAAACCCAAAGTTAGTAGAAGGAAATAAACCATAAAGATCAGGGCAGAAATAAATGAAATAGAGACTAAAAAATAATAGAAAAGATCAATGAAACTATGAGCTAGTTTTCTTTTTGAAAATGTAAACAAAATTGAAAAACCTTAAGTCAGACTCATCATGAAAAAAAGAGAGTCCAAATAAATAAAATGAGAAAGGAAAGAGGAAAAGTAACAACTTATACGACATCAATGCAATGAATCCTAAGAGACTATTGTGCCAACAAATTGGACAACATCGAAGAAATGGATAAATTCCTAGAAACTTAACAATTTTCAAGACTGAATCATGGAGAAATACAAAATCTGAACAGACTGATTACTAATGAAATTCAATTAGTGATCAAAAAACTTCCAACAAACAAAAGTTGAAGAGCAGTTGGCTTCATAGGTGAATTCTATCAAACATTTAAAGAAAAATTAATAGTTATCAATATTGTAATAACTTAGTATGGTGACAGATGATAACTAGACTTGTAGGGGTGGTCATTTTGTAACCTATAAAATATTGAATCACTATGTTGTGCACCTAAAACTAATATATTAAGTTAATTATTTTTCATTTAAAAGAGTTGAATGGAAACCTGCATTCTTGATGAGGCATAAAGGAATTTAGGGAGACCACAGTAGGTTTAGTAAAATGAGAGGGGAGATCCCACCTAGAAGAGAGCTACAGTTTGGGAGCTCTGGAACCTGCAAAAACTCTTGCCATATCTGGTTGATTCACAAGTGCAGCCCAGATTCTAGGTAGCCCAGTTAGGGCTAAAAGAACAGAATAAAGCTTTCAGCTGCTTACACTAGAGGGTTTATATTTTGGGGTTTGATTTCAGGTAAGTTGACTATCCACTTTTAACAAAAATAACAACTGTAACAGCATGCAGTGTTTTCACTGTATCTTTAAAAATGTCCAGTACCCAATCTGAAATAAAAAGAGGAAATTGTGACTCATGTTCAAAAGGAAAGGCAAGCAGTAGAGACAATCCACATATGTCTCAAATGTTAAAATTAGCAAACAATATTAAAGCAGCTATTGCAACTATGCTTTAGTATAATAAAACAAATACATTTATGTTGAATGGACAGGTAAGAAATCTCAGTACAAACATAGAAAATGTAAAAAAGAACCAATTTGAAATTCTAGAACTGAAAAATAAATTTCTGAATAACAAATCATTGTTTGTACTTAACAGGAGATTAGAGATAGCTGTAGTAGTGTCAGTAAATTTGATGATAGTCTAATAGAAATTATCCAAAATGAGAATAGAAAACATTGAAAAATAAAAAGTGTGCAGAACACTTGCTCTTCAGATCCTTTCCCCAATAAATCTGTGTAGTTATCCACCAAATACATGTAAAGAATAGGAATGTTTAATGATAGAGAAAAAAATGTTGATAGAAACTCTCAGTTGGCCCAGTGTTTTGTAGTTAGCCATATACTAATCTTGCACATACTTTGATACATTTTTACCTTCTTACTTCATTTTTGTGGTGCTATTTTACATTCCCTGGTTTTTAAATTTCAGATTCCAATTGTTCATTGCAGGAATTCAGTTATGTTTTTTATGTCGACCTTGTATCCTGTGAACTTGCTCTAGGTAGCTTCTTTTTCATCTTTCAGATTTATTGAAATTTTCTACCTAATCTGGTTGTCTGCAAATAGGGTCATGTTTATTTCTTCCATTCCATCTCTTTGCCTTTTAATTCCTTTTCTTGCCTCATGCTGGGTAGGACTTTCTGTATTTTCCATTATTACGTTGAAGAAGAATGATGATATCAGACATCTTGGTGTTTCTGATGTTAGTAGGAAAGCGTTCAGCTCTTTCACCATTAAGTATGATGGTTACTGTATAAGATTTTTGTAAATAGTCTGTCAAGTAGAGGAAGTTCCCCTCCCCTAGTTTTCTGAGTTTTTTCCCTAAAGTGGTATTTTTATTGAGATGAATGTAGATTCATATGCAGTTGTAACACACACACAGCTCTTACACACTTTTCCCAGTTTCTCACAATAGCAACATTCTACAGAAGTATAACATATTGTCAGCTAACCATGTTATTGATATCTACCAATCTGATTTAGATTTCCTCAGTTTTACTTGTACTTTTGTGTTTTTGTTAAGTCCTATACAGTTTGATTACCTTGAGTTGATTCATGTATCCACCACCACAGTCAACATGCAGATTCCTTCTCTTGCCCTTTTATAATCATGCTCAACTCCCTACCCCTACTCCTACCTGTGCCTAACACCTGGAAATCACTAATTTGTCCTCCATTTCTAAATTGTTTTTCATTTTAAACATGTTCTATAAATGGAATCCTATAGTATATGACATTTGGGGATTGGGTTTTTTCACTTAGCATAATTCCCTTGGGATTCAGCCAGGTTGTTGCATGTGTCAATAGTTCTCTCCTTTTTATTGCAATGTGTAGTTTTCTATGGTATGGATGTACCACAGTTTAACCATTTACCCATTAAGGGACATCTGGGATGATCCCAGATTTGGGCTGTTACAAATAAAGCTGCTGGTAAACATTAGTGTACAGGTTTTTGTGTCAACATAAGTTTTCATTTCTCTGGGACAAATACCCAGGAGTGCAGTTGGTGTGTCATAGGATGGTTGCATGTTTTGTTTTTTTTTAAGGACACTCCTAAATTGTTTTCCAGAGTGGCTATACCATTTTATATTCTCACAGCAATGTAAGAAGGATCAATTTCTCTGCATCCTCTCCAGCATTTGGTTTTACCACTATTTTAAAAAAAATTTAGACATTCTGATAGATACATAATGATATCTCAGTGTGGTTTTAATTTGCATTTCCCTAATGACTACTAAAACTTTTAACACCATTATTGATATATAATTTACTTACGATACAATTCACCAGTTTAAAGTGTACAATTCAGTAGTTTTTAGTATGTTCACAAATACATGAAGCCGTCACCACAGTAAATTTTATAATGTTATTATCACTTGAAAAAGAAACTCTGTACTCTTTAGATATCACCCCCTACCCCCAGCCTTAAGCAACCACTAATCTACTTTCTTGTCTTTATAGATTTCCCTATTTCAGACTTTCTTATGAATGGCATTCTATTACATGTGGTTCTTTGTGACTGGCTTCTTTCACTTAGCATAATGTGTTTAAGGTGTATTTATGTTGTAGTGCATATTAGTACTTCATTTCTTTTTATGACCAAATAACATTCCTTTATATGGATATACCACATTTGTTTGATTTGTTGATGGACAATAACATCTTGTTTCTACCTTTTGGCTATTATGAATAATGCTACTATAAACATTTGTGAACAAGTTTGTGTGTGGCCATATATTTTCATTTCTCTTAGGAGTGGAATTGCTGAGTTATATGGTAACTCTGTTAAATCCTTTGAGGAAATATCAAACTGTTTCCCAAAGTGGCTACACCATTGCACATTCCCCCCAGCAGTGTATGAGGATTCTGATTTCTCTGCATCCTTGCCAACAGTAGTTGTTGTCTTTTTAATTTTAGCCATCGTAGTACATGTGAAGTCGTGTCTTATTATGGTTTTGGTTTTCATTTTGCCTAATGGTTAATGATGTTGAGCATCTCTTCATGTGCTTATTGGTAGTTTGTATATATTCCTTAGAGAATTATCTATTTAGATTCTTTGCTCATTTTTAATTGGGTGTTTATCTTTTTATCATTGATTTGTAAGAATTCTTTATATATTCTAGACTTTTATTATGATAAAATTACACAATATAAAATTTACTATTTTAACCAATTTTAAGTATACAGTTCTATGGCATTAAGTACATTCACACTGTTGTGTAACCATCACTACCGTCCATCTCCAGAACTTTTTCATCTTCTCTACCTGAAACTCTGTACCCATTAAAATCACTAACTTCCCAATCCCCTTTACCCCCAGTCCCTGGCAACCACTATTCTATGTTCTTTCTCTATGAATATGACTACTTTAGGAACCTCATATAAGTGGGGTCATACGGTATTTGTCCTTTTGTGTCTGGCTTATTTTACTTGGCATAATGTCTTCAAGGTTAATCAGTGTTGTAGCATGTATCAAAATTTTCTTCCCTTTTAAGGCTGAATAGCATTCTGTTGTGTATATGTATGTATTTCTTTAATTTTCTTGATGATGTCCTTTGAAGCACAAATGTTTTTAGTTTTGATAAAGTCCAGCGTATCTATTTTTATTCTTGTTGCTCATACTTACGGTGTCATGTCTAAGGATCTATTTCTAAATCTGGGGTCACAAAGATTTACCCCAATATTTTCTTCAAAGAGTTTTATAGTTTAGGCTCTTATGTTTAGGTTTTTAATGATGCATTTAGAGTTAATTTTTGTATGTGGTGTAAGGCAGGTCTTCAACTTAACTTTTTGCGTGTGGATACACAGTTGTGCCATACTGTTTGTTGAAAAGACTATTCTCTCCCTTTTGAATGGTCTTGGCATGCTGTTGGAAATCAGTTGACCATAGATATATGGGTTTATTTCTGAACTTTGATTTTTCGACTGATTTTTATATCTGTTCTTTTGCCTGTAGTACACTGTACTGATTATAGTTGTTTTACACTAAGTTTTAGAATCTTGAAGTGCGAGTCTTCCTATTTTGTTTTTCCTTTTGAAGGTTGTTTTGACTATTCTGGGTCCATTTTAATTCTACATGAATTTTAGAATGAGCTTGTCAATTTCTACAAAGAAGTCAAGTGAGATTCTGACAGGGATTGCCTTTTTTAAAAAATTGTAGATCAATTTGTGGAGTATTGCCATCTTAATGTTGTCTTCTATTTCATGACCATGCAGTGTTTTACCACTGATTTAAGTCTTTAATTTCTTTCTATGATGTTTTGTAGTTTTCAGAGTATAAGTTTTTAACTTCTCTTGTTAAATTTATTCCTAAGCATTTTATTCTTTTTGATGGTATTATAAATGGATTGTTTTCTTTATTTTCAGATCATTCTTTGCAAGTGTACAGAAATACAGTTGACTTCTGTATATTGTTCTCACATCCTTCAACCTTTCTGAACTCATTTACTAGTTGTAATATTTTTAATGGATTTCTTGAGACTTTCTCTATTCAAGATAATGTCTCCAAAGACAGTTTTACTTCTTCCTTTTCAGTCTGGCTGCCTTTTATTTCTTTACTCTTGCTTACTTGCTCTGGCTAGAATCTCCATTACAATGTTAAATGGAAGTGGCAAGAGAGGATTTCCTTCTCGTATTCTGATCTTAGAGCAAAAGCATTCAGTCTTTTACCATTAAGTATGATGTTACCTGTGGGTATTTTGTAGCTTGTTGTGGAAGTTCCCTTTATTAAGAGTTTAAAAAATAAATTATATTCTTTAGAGCAGTTTTAGGTACACAGAAAAATTGAGTGGAACGTACAGAAATTTCCTATTATGTGTCCACACACATGCACAGCCTCCCCCACTGTAAACATCCTGCACCACAGTTGTACATCTGTTACAGTTGATGAACCTACAGTGAGTGACAAGTCATTAAAACCCATAGCTTGCATTGGATTTCACTCTTGATGTTGTACATTCTGGGGATTTTGACAAATGTATAATGACATCTATCTATCATTATAGTATCATACAGGTTAGTTTCACTGTGAAACCGTACACCTCAGATTGGGACTTGAACTCAATCGCACCTCAGATGGGACTAAAACCCAGTTGTGCCTCAGATGGGACTTGAACCTGCAACCTCTGGCTTAGGAGGGGACTCAAACCCTCCCAAGCTGAAACTGCACACCTGGTCTCAGGACTCAGTGAAGCTCAGATTTTTATGTCTCAGCACAGAAGGAATTCAGCGCGAGGCAAAGTGACAGGCAAGAAGTAGATTTATTAATGTAAGATGCATGTGAAGTATACAAGCAGGCAGGCAAGAGGGCTGTGCCCTGAGAACTAAGTTGGCTACATTTTTACAATCAAAGGAAAAGTGGGAAAGGAGAGAAGACCACCTTCTTCCTCTTCCTTTGTAAAGATGTTGCAGGAAAATGGGGTGCAAGAGGATGGTCATGTTCCAGGTCTTGGGTGAGTTCCTGGGATGTGCTGCCAAGTGAAGGTCCCTGGCTTCATGCAGGAAAGAATTCAAGAGTGAGCCATAGTGAAGTGAAAGTAGGTTTATTGAGCGAGATACACATTCAGTAGGCAGAATGCGATTCATCTCAGAAGGTGAGAGAGCAGCCCTGGGAGCTACACAATCCATAAGGTGTGGGCCACCTCAGAAGTAGAGAGGCCCTGGGGTGTGTTTATTTTTTATGGGTTTGGTAATTTCATAGGCTAATGAGTAAGAGGTTTATTCCAACTATTTTGGGGAAGGGGCGGGGATTTCCAGGAATTGAGTCACTGCCTACTTTTTGGCCTTTTATGATTAGCCTAGGAACTGTCATGGTGCCTTGTGGGTGTGTCATTTAGCATGCTAATGTATTACAGTGAGTGTATAACAAGGCTTAAGGTCTACTGGAAGTCGAATCTTCCACCATCTTGGGCCTACTTGGTTCTAACCAGTTTTTGTCGTATCCTCAATGGCTCTCATTCTTTTAATGGTTGTGCTCTGCCACCCTCCCTCCTGTCTCAAGTGCACTAAAAATCCTCTGTTCCATCTATCCATCCTTCCCCCTGTCCCCGCCCCCAAATCCATGGCAACCATTGATCTTTTTCTGTCTCCACAGTTTTGTCTTTTCCAGAACATCATATAGTTGGAATCGTACAGTATGTAATCTTTTCAGATTGGCTTTTTTCACATAGTAATATACAATACATTTAAAGTTCCTTCATGTCTTCTCATGGCTTGGTAGCTCATTTCTTTTTAGAGCTGAATATTATTCCATTGATTGGATGTAACACAGTTTATCCAATTCACCTTTTGAAGGATATCTTGTTTGCTTCCAAATTCTGACAATTATGGGAAAAAAGCTACTTACGAAGGTGTTTTCTTTTTTTTTTAAGGTTTTCAAAATAACATTTATTTCTTAAAAGTTAACATGTGCATAACAGGAAACCAAAGAACACAAGAAGCAAAAAACAAAGTCATCCTCCATCACAAGCAGTTTACCATTTGATGTGTCCTTCTAGGTCTCGTTTGTGTATTTAAACACAACTAAGCATCCATTTTTATGTAATTAAGATCATACAGTTATGTATCATGCTTTTTCACACATCATGAATATTTACCATTTCAAAGTTATGAGTATTTTGATAACCAAAAATACACTACACCAACTCAATCTGGAAGGAAAAAAATGTAATCCTTTTTTGGCGACAAAAACTTCAGAAAAGACAAAAATGGCAACAGGCCTCTAGATAAAGATATTGGCAGAGTTATGATTAAAATACTACATTCCCTTAACGTTCAATTAAAATTGAGACATAAAGCAACAGCGTACCCAAAGTATAATGCTTTTAAGAGGATTCATTATCTGATCTAAACTATTAAAGTATTAGCAAGGAGGTATGTTTCCACTGAATTACTTAACAACGTATTCCTATAGTACAGCTAAGAGATGCACACACATCAATGGTTATCATCAAAATATAAAAAGGAACACATCCACGTACTTCCCTCCCTTTTATACTCCCTTCTGCCCCTCTGCTGCCAACCTAATGAACAAGTCCTGGTGTACATTTCTCAGATGGTTTAACAATTCCATGTCCAAGATGCTACTTTTTTACCAATTATAACAAAGATATTTACAAATGGTTAATTCACTAGCTCTACTTTTTATCATACATTGTCACCTCAGGACTCCTAAAAAGCCTAGATGTTGCAAAATAATGAATGAACCTTGTCCATAGTAAGCATTGGTACTTTACAAAAATGCACATTTAGACCTATGGTTATAACCTAAAACTGTCTTCTAGATATGGAGATATTAGCTAAGAGCCCTTCCCTTCACCCTTCCTCTTACCCCTCCTCCAGCATATCAGCAACTAAGTACAGGACTATATCTAGCTCCAAGAGGTGGATTAACATAGATGCTCCCAGAAGACACAGCCCTTCCTAAAAACCAACAAAAGGGCATTTATTAAGGGGTTATTTTACTACCTTTACTTTTAATATACTTTGGGCATTAGGACTTGCTTATTCTTTGATACACAGCAATATTAACTAAAACACACAAATAGAACAATGGTTAGACAATCTGAACTTGTCTAAAGACTCATGGGCACAGATCCCTTCTCTGTACTTCCTTCCTGTCCACTCCCGCCTCCCCACCACCCAGTGAATAGCTTACTCTACAAGACTCAAGTTTAACAATTTCCACTCCACAATACAACCATTCCTATGAATTAACAGAAAAAAAAACTTAAAAGGTGTTACTTTTAACTCTCTATTTTCAACATATGTTGTGTACTTTTACACATCTAGAAAGATTAGATGTTTCAAATACAGATTTAAGTTTGTCCACTATGTATACACGTAGTAGCACTGAAAAAACTACACACAAAGGCTATAGTCACAAAGTGTCTCCTAAACAGGAACACTCTGGCCTAGAAGCTTCCCCTTCTCATCTCTATCAACCCAGTGGACAAGAATAATAAGCAACTGTAATGCTTAGAGGGGATTTTAACAATTTTACTTCCTCCAGTTGTTTTCAGAAGTCTTTCCTATGAATTTTAACACGAAGTGTACACAATGTATTTATCGGCTATTTTTGTCATACACTGGCAACCTCTTTAACATCTAGGAAGACTAGATGTTGTAAATTTGGACCCTCTGTCCTTTATGTACACAGCCAAGTAAAACAAAATGCAGAGACACACCAGACAATGGTTAGTCTTGGTATAAAGCCCTTTACACTTTCTTCTTTCTCCCTGAACCAGCACAAATAAAATAATGTGTACTGCTCAGAGAGGTGGTTTGATCATTTTGATCACTCCATTTCTAAAAGACAGTATTTCATATGAATTTTAACAAAAGGATATATCTACAAAATATGTTACTTCACTACCTCTACTTTTAACATACTTTGTGCACTTCTAAACATCTAGAAAGACTAGATGTTTCAAATAAGGACTAAAGTTTGTCCACTATATACACAGTAGTGTTGAATAAACTACACACATGTAACAGTGGTTAGGTCTGAAAGTGTCTTCTACATAGGAACATTCTAATCTAGAACACTTCATTTCTCCCAGTACCTCCTTTCTGCCATCCATCCAACATTGGGCAAGAAAACAAGTATAGACAATAGTATACTGCTCAGACAGGTGGTTTAACATTCCCAAAGACAGTACTTCCTGTGAATTTTAGCAAAAAGATGTTTACAAAGTGATATTTTACTACCTCTACATTTAACATACGTTGGGCACTTCTAAACATCTAGATGGACTAGATGTTTCAAATAAGGACTTAATTTGTCCACTATATACAGAGCAGTACTGAATGAACTGCACACATGTAACAGTTATAATCTGAAACTGTCTTCAAAATACCAGCATTCTAGCCATTCTAAGACCAACCCCCTAATCTCTCTCCCCCCCCACCAACCCAGAGGGCTATCATGCTCAAATTTTCAGAAGACAATCTTTCCTAGAAATTTTAACACAAAATGTACAAAATGTATTATTTACTATTTTTGTCATACACTGCCAACCTCTTTAACATCTAGAAAGACTAGATGTTGTAAATTAGGACTCATTTGTCCATTATATGCACTATATACACAGCAAAGTGAAACAAAATGCAGGAACATAAAAAAGACAATGGTTAATCTCGCCTCACTATAAACACACTGGCACAGAGCTCTTTGCACTTGCTTCTTCTCCCCGCGGACCTTGAACCAGTGCACAAACACTGCATACTGCGTACTGTTCAGAAAGGTGGTTTGGCCACCCCTCCCCCCACAAAACAACATTTCATACGAATTTTAACAAAAAGATATTTACAAAATGTCTTTTTACTACCTCTACTTTGAAAATATATCAGGCACTTTAGAAGATCTAGAAAGACTAGATATTTCAAAAAAGTATTTATGGTCAACTACACATACAGTAGTAAGGAGTAAAATGCACACACAAAACAAGGGTTCTAATATACAAATGTCTTCTGTGACCAGTCTGGCACAGAATCTTCTTTTCTTCCTCCTCAACGTCTTCCATTCCATGTCCTCTAATACACTGAACAAACGTGGACCTCTGTGGCTCCTGATGTCGCCTCTAGAGGTGGTCAAACAACTCCATTTCAAAAAGTCATTTCCAGAAGACATTTCTTTTCTACGGTTTTTTCTTTAAAGAAACAAATGGGCATTTACAAGACATGTGACTTTAGCTCTATCATACGTCGGCAACCTCTTCACATCTAGAAGGCCTATATGTAGCGAAAAGTTTTCTTTCCAAAGGTTGGGGGGAAAGTTGAGAGCAGCTTTTTCATATTATATACACAGGCCTTCTATAAACGGCCAGTAAATCTTCCCAAAGGGTGGCTGGCACTTCCTATTGGCCGCATGTGGTACGTTATAATACCATTTCTATCTTCTGACATCGAGGTCTTGGTAAAACGATGACCAACCACCCGATGACCCGCCAACGTTCCAACCGTCGTCGACCAGGGCTCCGCTCACCTTCTGGGCCCGTTAAGGCCTTTGTCTGTCATTGTCCGGACGATGTGAGGTCTCATCCAACTGGGGCAGAGAGGTCACCTCAGGTCCCGGATATGCGCGGGCTCCAAGGCCTAAGGGTGGCTGAGCTGGCGTCCACATAGAGCCCCCTTCCCGGGCCCTCGAGGCTCTAATGGCCCTCCGCAGTGTTCCAGTGGCCGCCATTCTTCTCGCCCGGCCACGCCCAACACCCAAAGGTGCCACGTCCTCGGTGACCTGACGGAGGCTTGCCTAACCCCTGCAGCGTGGGGTCAAGACACCCGGCGGTGGGCGGGATCTGGGCTTTGAGGGGCTGCCGCCATTAGGTCGCGGATGCGGGGGTGTGGGAGCAGTTTGTTGCTGCTTCCAGGCTCGGGCCCTGCCAGTGGGCGGCTGCGGCGAGGACTCTGGGGCTCGGTAAGACACAGCCTGAGCTTGTCCCGGGGGGCCCCCCAGTTCACCTGCCGACCAGAGGCCGGAGGGCCTGGAGGGCCCCGGAGGGCCCCGGGCTAGAAGGCCGCGATCTGATTCTCACCGCGCTCTCTGCCGGAACTCGAAGGTGTTTATATAAGTAAAAATATTTAAAACCATCTGTGTGCAGTCCATCTGAGTGGACTTTATTTTCAACTTATTTGGGTAGATATCAAGGAGTGTGATTGCTGGATCATGTAAGAGTTTGGTTAATTTGTAAGATATTGCCAAAAGTGGCTGGACCATTTTGCATTTTTTTGAGCGGTGAATGAGAGTTCCTGTTTCTCCACATCCTTACCAACATTTTGTGTTGTCAGTGTTCTGCATTTTGTCTATTGTAATAGGTATATAGTGTTATCTTATTTTTTAAATTTCCGATTCCCAAATGACATATGATGTGGAGCATCTTTTCATATGCTCATTTTTCATTTGCATATATTTGGTAAAATGTCTTCAGATCTTTTGCCTGCTTTTAATCATGTTGTTTATATTATTATTGTTGAGTTTTGGGTTTTTTATATATTTTAGATAATAGTTCTTTATTAGATATGTCTTTTGCAAGTATTTTCTCGCAGTCTGTAGCAGAAAGACATGTCTTTCATTCTTTTGAAGTTTGCTAGTATTTTATTAAGGACTTTTACATCTGTATTCATAAGTGATGTTGGTCTTTTTGTGGTATCTTTTCTGGTTTGGTACGATACTGGTCTCATTGAATGAGTTGGGATGTGTTCCCTCCTTTTTTACTAGAAGAGTTTGTGAAAAATTGGTGTTAATGCTTTTTTTTTTTTTGAATGTTTGGTGTAATTTGGTGGTGAAACCATCTGGACCTTTGCTTTTCTTTGTGGGTAGTTTTTTGATTACCAATTCAGTCTTTTCAGTTATAGGTCTATTTACATTGTCTCTTTATTCTTGTGTCAACTTCAGTAGTTTGTGTGTGTTTAGGAATTTGTCCATTTCATTTAGGTTATCTAATTTGTTGGCATACAGTTGTTTATGATATTTCTTTATAATCCTTTTATTTCTTTAAGGTAAGTAGTGACATCCTCTCTTTAATTTTTCATTCTAGTAATTTGAGTCTTGTCTCCTTTTTTTCTTGGTGCATCTAGCCTAAGTTTTTTTTTTCAGTTTTATTCATCTTTCCAAAGAACTTATTTTGGTTTTGTTGATTTTTCTCTATTGTTTTCTATTCCCTGTTTCATTAATTTCTACTCTAATCTTTATTATTTCCTTCCCTCTGCTTCCTTTAGGAAGTTGTTTTTCTTTTTTTAGTGTCTTATGGTAAAGGAAAATACAATTAATGTGATTTTATTTTTAGTAGAAGATGGAACTTAAATTTTCTTCTAAGAGAAAAACCTTGAACAATTACAGTAGGAAATATTTTGATTACAAACTGCTCTTTTCAGAAATGCTGTTTCAGAAGGGATTAGTGTGTCAAAAGAGAGTGATTTTAATCAGAAAACTCTTTTTTTTTGTTTTTTACATGAATTTCTTTTTAACATCTTTATTGGAGTATAATTGCTTTACAATGGTGTGTTAATTTCTCCTTTATAACAAAGTGAATCAGTTATACATATACATATGTTCCCATATCTCTTCCCTCTTGCGTCTCCCTCCCTCCCACCCTCCCTGTCCCACCCCTCTAGGTGTTCACAAACCACTGAGCTGATCTCCCTGTGCTATTGGCTGCTTCCCACTAGCTATCTATTTTACGTTTGGTAGTGTATATATGTCCATGCCACTCAGAAAACTCTTTTTTAACCAAAGCAATATTATTTTTAAAAAAAATTTATTGGAGTATAGTTGATAGAAAACTCTTATATTTTAATGTGAGTAAAGTACTGCCAATACTGCCGTACTACATAGATTGAAAAATAAGTTCATGGAATCGTAGGTATTGGTGTTCTATTTGATAATGCACCAAAGAGATAAATAATGTTTTTACTTCTTCTCTTTTAAGATAAAGTCAGTGGTTCTGGAAATAACTCTGATATGATGGAAAACAGCAAGGAAGAGGTAAGAATAATTTGAAGCATTTAAAATATATTTATTAATTAATGCTAATCAACTAGAGTATGTCATCAGGTTGCTTTTATTTAATACATGCATGTGTTTGAGTTTACTGTTATACCCAAGTATTATTACAGTACTTCATTTTGGGTCGTTGTCCACTTTTTGATGGTGTTCATTGTTTTTTGTTATTGTTGTGGTTTGCTTCAGCTGTATAGCTAAAGTCAGACAACTGAAGGCTTGCTAACAGATAGGTATTTGAGTGTTATTATATTGCAACAGTGGTACCCAAGGTGGTTGTTATGGACATGACCCCATGGTTCTGAGATCTCTCAAAACTGAATATTTTAGAGTCTCTTAAGCAGTATTATTGGAACCCATCCTGAGGTCCTTCATCTGATACCCCAGCCTACACTACAGTTTTAGGATTCTTCCCACCTAGTGTAAAAAATTGAATCCAATAAAATATACTGATTATATTGGCAAAACCAAGGTAAATTTAGTATCTCAAAGGAAATTGTAGAAGGTATTCTGTGCCATATGTTAGGATAGAGAAAGTGACACATGTTTAGATCCTTAAAACTCTCTGCCCCTGTTGGGATCTGATTACCTCTGCACCTTTGTTTTGTCTTTGTTGGCTTAGGCCGAGATCATGATATAGCAGTGTATCATCTTCTGTACCTCAAAATTCAACAGTAACAATTTAATGAAAAAAATTAATCTTAAATCAAGGAAACTTGAGAGTAAATTAGAATTAGTTTTTGAAGTTCCTTTTAGAAAAATACTTTAGGCATAATAATTATATCTCATTCTATCATTATATTAGACATCTTGGTACAGGGAAACAGTTAATTGTAGGGATGTTTCTCTGAGAGTTTTACTCACCTTTGTATTTATTTCTCGCATTTAGGGAGCTAGCTCTTCAGAAAAATCCAGATCATCAGGATCATCACGATCAAAGAGGTTGGTTGATGTTGAAGGGAAAAAAGTTACTTTCTTTTTCAGGTTGTTTTATTTTCTTTTTCTTAGAATAATCTTTTTTTCTAAACTTAAAGCACTCTGTTCTCAGTAAACTATTTTATACAAACATATATATTTTTAAAAGGGCAGTATAGTATAATGAATCTCTTGTATCCATCACTTGACTTTTAATTTTAATTAAAAATTTCCCAGGAGGGGATTTATTATATATTAGTGGCCCTGGCAATATGTAGATAATTTCTGTCAGATAATATATATGCTTTAAAAACAAGGAGAAAAGGGGAAATGAAATGTTGAATGCCTCATGAGGCAATATGAGTTTTTTAGGGTTATATGAAATTGTCTAGGATGGGGACTGGTAGCCATCATAGTGATGAGGAAGTTATAAGAAGATCAAAGAGTGGTTCAAATACTTGTCTCTGTTAAATTGTCAAAGTGAATTGTACGTAACAACTGAAACTACTTCAAAGCATAATGTAATGCATAATATAACTGTGGAGTGTAGTTTGTATTAGAAGTTTGCAATTTATTCTATTGGACTTTTACTTTTTTGAACCAGTGGAAATGTCTCTTAATAATCACAGCTTGCTTGTTATTAACTTATTCCCTAAAGTAGTGATTCTTAAATAGGAGTTCCCTTTAAAATCTTCCTCATAGCTTTTTCAGAATGCACATGCTCTGATCCTCCCAAGACATACTAAATCATAATATTCAGTTATATGGTATAGAGATGTATGCTTCCCTAGGTGATTCTGATATGTATCCCTGGTTAAGAGCCACTGCTTAATCTAAACATGTTATTTATGTTACTTGGGTGTTTTTCCAATAGCAGAAATGTCCATAATTCTGTGGACTTAATTCTCTCATAGGAAACCTTCAATTGTAACAAAGTATGTAGAATCTGATGATGAAAAACCTTTGGATGAAACTGTAAATGAAGATGCTTCTAATGAAAATTCAGAAAATGATATTACTATGCAAAGCTTGCCAAAAGGTAAAGTGTATTAATTTTTCATATGAAGTTAAAGTTGAAATGCATTTTTAAATGTCGTTACTATAAAATTGGAACTTGATTACTTTAAGCTGTGTGTGAAGGACCAAACCTAATATTTTGATAGTGATGGTCTGGAAATGTATTAGTATGGTAATGATAATGTGTGTTACTGAGGTTCAAAATTTAGAATATTCAGTCAGGTTTGATAAGAAAAAGACTTATTTTCTCTTTCCATTGGGTTTTAGAAAAGGGATTTTATTTTCCAAATTATACTTGAATGTGGAAGTTGGTTTAAAAGTTTAGTATATTAAGTTTTGGTTCAGTAAATTTTAATGTGTTTGCTTTATAGAAAAACATAATGAATACTCTGAAAACTTCTTTAGAAAACATTTAAAGTCTAGTTTAGTCTTACTGCATTCTTAAATTCCCTAAGACGCAAAGCTGAAGTTACCTATTAAATTTGACTTAGGTATAGTTCTTGTAATTATGTTTTCAAAAACGCCTTGTTACATTTCCTCTCAACCGTTCCATTTCTGACCTTAAAAGTGCATTGATTAGATTGGGGCCTGGGCAGGGGTGGGAGGGGGGAAGCCAAATGAAAATCTTGGACTTTTCATAGCCCAGGTCTGAGAGCAGTGTGATTACATGATGAGAGAATGACAAGGGTCTTGGTAATTTCATAGTGTTTCAGAAATCAACAGTTTAGATTTTTTTCTTTATTGAATAATATGTTTAAAGGCTCTTAGCAGATTTTTCAAATTTATTCTCACAGATCATTTACAGCAGTGTTTACTACTTTATTCTCTTTCTCTACTTATGCTTATGTGACACATTTTTTGATTATGGAAATTTAAAAAAATGATGAGTTAGGAGAATAATACATTGCTTTACTAGGACAAATTGGGAGTTATAATAGATGAGAAATGAAATGAGGAAAAGGAATGAGAGAAAGAAGAGAGATAGAAGGAAAATTGATGGGCCTACCATTTACTTGGCTTTGAAAATCATCTGTGACAATTTTATGTAATGGTTTTGGTGGCCTACGGCAGAAACAACTAACATGGGAGTCTGAGTCCCATAGGCAGTGACTCACTTTGGATTATTACATTCTCAGTGGTTGTCACTGGGAGTCCTTATGATGGCCACTGGGTGAGCTAAGAACTAGGAATACCAGTCTTTGTTTTAATGATATTGTGGAAGAGAGTTAGTATGGGATGTTACGAACCTGAACTAAGTGTAATTGTCTCCCACCAAACCAAAAATAGACCTGTTTCATAAGGTTAAATTTGATTGATTATAATTATTGTTATAATACTATATTGAGTATGTGTAAGTACCAGACTCTTAAAAAGTTAACTTATTTAATCCTCAAAACAATGCTGTAAGGTAGTTACTGTTTCTATTTGTAGAGATGAAAGAACAAATACAGAGCTCAAGGAACTTTTTCAGCTTTAAATTGAGAAGCTAAGATTTGAAGCCAGGTCTGCCTGAATCCAAAGCTAGTGAGTGCTCTTTCCACTCTGCTGCTTTGCTTCCATTTAGAGAAGAATCTTCAGAAAGAAATCTGGTTTTTTTTGGTTAACTATAAATCTTTAGCTTTTTTCAAATGCCAGGGCTTCTCTGAGAGTATATATGTGAAATGGTTGTTGTGAATAAAGGTTTTTTCTGTGTGTGGAGATTATTTATATTTACCAGTTTGTAAAAACTCAATCCTCTGTGCCCTATTTCCCCCCTTTTTTCAGAGACTCAGAAGTTCATTTAAGTAGGTGCTATACCTTGCTAAAACTTGCTCGCTAAATAACATAGACCCATGTTTCAGGGAGACAGCCCCTGACAACTACCAGATTTTACAGTTGGCCCTCTGTATCCGTGGGTTCCACATCTGCATATTCAATCAACTGCAGATCAGAAATATTTGGGGAGAAAAATTCTGGAAAGTTCCAAAATGCAAAACTTGAGTTTGTCGTTGGCCGGCAACTATTAACATAGTGTTTACATTGTATTAGGTATTATAAGTAATCTAGAGATGATTTAAAGTATACAGGACGATGTACGTAGGTTATATGCAAATACTATGCCATTTTATTTAAGGGACTTGAGCATCCACGGATTTTGGTATCCAAGGGGTCCTGGAACAAATCTCCCATGGATACTGAGGGATGACTGTACTTTCTTAATTGTTGTCAGTAATGCCCAATTACTAAGCCCAGCAATGTAGGTAAATGTGAGACCTGGACCCTTTTTACTATGCCCCTGCTTTATTTGCTCTTGAGAGATTAAAATGAAAACTTAAATTAGCAACCTCTCTCTTCAGTTCACATGTTTTATAGCTAAGAAAGTACATTCTTTCTAAAAGATTTCCATAGGGACCAACAATTGATCTCATTCTGCAATTTATTGTCATAGCACTTGAGCTTAAGTATCTTAAGGCAGTCTTTGTTTAAAACTCTTTAAGGACTTTGCAGGGTACTGAAACTTGGATGTATTATTTGGTAAATGCCACAGAATAGGTATAGCAGTAATAGCAGAATTAACTTCTCACATTGTCCCCCACTATCCTCCCCCAAAGCAATATAAAACAACCCCTTAAAAATCTTTTTCTGCATTTATGATTTGGCTTATGAGAAGAATAGGATGTCTTTTAAAAATTTTCTCTTCTGATCCTTTTATTTTTTAAACTGTGGAACTTAGCATGGATGTTCATATTCAGAACAGCTTTTGTGATAGGCAGTATAAAATTCAGAACTGGGCTAAGGCTTTATACTTTATTCACACATTTCTGTTATGAATCAGTACATAATACTGCCCCCCCCCATTTTTATGAACTATATTCCAAAAAGTAATCTGTTGACACCTGGCCCTTTTACTATTTCCCTGTTTTATTTATTCCTGAGAGGTCCTTATACAAATATTGAAAACTTGAAAGAAACAAAACTATGTACCAGCAATGTTGGCTTTATCTGAACTGAAGTCTTGTACTTCACTTGCACATTTAATATGTGTAATGGTTTTTTAAATGAAATCATTCTAGGTACAGTGATTGTACAACCAGAGCCAGTGCTGAATGAAGACAAAGATGATTTTAAAGGGCCTGAATTTAGAAGCAGAAGTAAAATGAAAACTGAAAATCTCAAAAAACGCGGAGGTAAATACAAGTGAAAATGAAAACATGAGTTTAAAGTGCTGTTTATGACCATATTGGAAAATCTGATGTGCTTACTAAAAATACCTCCACTTTTCTGCCCATTGTTTTTTAAAAGCACTACTTAAAAATAACTTCTGTTTCTTTCTGAGCTCTGAAGCAGAAAAGGTTAAACACCATTTATCAAAATGCCTTTGCCTTCAGTGGCTATTAAGTTATCTCAAGAAGCTTACTATTTCCTTCTTACACATGTTAGTTCTGTAATGCTTATATGCCAGAATACCATGTGTTCCCTCTCACCCCGAAAGAATTTTAGATTTGGATAAAATCTTGCCTGTGGCCTTCAGGTAACTTTATACATATCTAAAACATTGTTTCACAGAGTGATGGACATCTGCATTAGTGTCACCTGGGGTGCTTATTAAAAATGCAAGTCCCTTGACTCCACTCATAACAATTTAGAATTTCTGAGGATGATGTCAAGACTCTGCCCCAGTTTGTTCTTATGTGCGTTCAAGTCAGAGATCTATTGATCTAAGGATATCAGTGCAGAGATGAGTAGGAAGGAGATGGGAACTAGAGCTAGTAACCTTCCCTCCATCTGTCTGAGCCGCCTTTCCCTTTGTATGTCTACCCTCACTTATACACACAACCATTGGCTAATCATCTGTAGAAAGTTAGCATAAGGAGGATTCATTTAAAAATTTACGACAGTGGAGTATGTGTCCCACTTGTTTGTGTGTGAGTTTAAAATAGTACCTGTATGTATTTTTTGGGCAGATTAAGAGAGTCAGAATCCATTACTGTAGGAAGAATGAATCTCTAAAAGATAGAACATGACACTAAATTTCTAAATAGAAGTGTAATGGAAGCGTGTCTGTTAAATATTTATCATGTACATTGTGAAATTATAGCATAGTTCTTGGTGAAATTTTGTGAAGATTTTAATTTCAGTGCTATGTGATATCTTGATGGTACTAGTAAAATATATATGTGTTTATAGTATATATACACATATATGTGTATATACACATATATGTATATATGTGTGTGTATGTGTATATATATATATATATATATAGGTTTTCAGATTCAATAATTCATTAGATTGTTAGAGAAAATCAAGGAAATGTTGTTTAGTCTTTTGTCCACAAGGGGGTGTTCTACCCCTCTCAAGCATAAGGAAGATTCATTGAGAATCTAATTCATAGTAGGGAAACTGCCATTGCAACAACAGAGCTCACCAAAGCTAAACAGTATTTAAAATAAGAGAATCTGCAAGTAGAAGGTGATGATAAGGACCAGTAGTAAGAGTTTCCTTCTTTTTATTTCTGATTATGGGTCCTCTAGGGAAGACAGATAACTAAGTGTACTGTGTCAAAATTAATATCTAATTGGTGGCTTTTGGGGAGGGACTCTGGAGCAGTCAGTGTCTCAAATGTGGATAACAGCTAAAAGGAGAATAAAAAAGAACCACAGTCATTGGGGAGGGTGTTTTTAGTGACACTTTACTATGCTGCTGGTATTTGGTCTGAGCTGATATGTCTCTGGAACATTTTATTGAGTGTTCTGTGTAAGAATGTTTATATTGTGCTTTAGGGAAAATGTATGTTTATAGCCATATAATAGCACTTAAAATCTTTCATGTTAATTTTTGTCTTAATGATTTGCTACATCTTTAAGCTGTCGGAAATCACACAGGAAATTTAACTATGTTTACTCATATACACATGTACGAATAAACTAGTGATCTGAGGTACTGAATTTCTAGTTAATATTCAAACTTCCTAGGAAAGTTAGTTCTAAAATTGAAGTCTAATATAGGAAACTGTCAAGAAGGTAAACTTTATACATAAAATAATCTTATAATGATTTGAAACAAAATTAAACACAAAGATATTGATCATTTCAGGAGCCATTGTTTTTTAAATACCATAGCCTATTTTGATATCCTTTCCCTAGTTTAATTGTTAGAAAACATATTTTACACCTAATTTTTCTATATGGCAGAATAATTTTGTTCTTTCTTTAAAACTGATAAAATGTATTGAGCTCAGAATTGAAAATGCCTCTTTTCCATTTATACACTATATATATTATAATCGTGAAGATATTTCATAGCTAAAAATAAAAATTTAAAACATGGCATGCATAGAAACAAGTATGTATACTAAAGTAACACTTGAGCATTTTACAATATTTGTTTCAGATCTCACTTAAATAAGATCTCACTTAAACTAATTGGTTTAGTCCTACTCTCATCTATATATCCTTCCTTTCACACCTCAGGTTGTGATTATTTGACGTTTGTATGCATGTGTGGTGTTTCCATGCATGTTTTTATATTTTTCTTTACATATTTTTATTCTTACAGCATTTATTTTTCATTTAAAAGTATACAAAGTAGTATCTTGTATATATCCTTTTGTAGCATTTCTCATCCAGTATTGATTTTGACATCTATTTATATCAGTAAATGTACAATCTAGTTTTTTTATTTTTCGCTCTTCTGTAGAATTTAGTTGTATGAGTAAACCACTATCCATTTTCCAGATGTGAAATTATTTCTAATTTTCAAATTTTTCAAATTTGCTAATTAACACTGCAATGAATATCCTTTATATGAGTCATTGTGCACATATGGGAGAAAGTCTCCAATGGATCACCTAGTTTTTTAAAATTCTTGAGTGATATATGTGCAAAAGCACATAGAAGATACTTAATATTATCTAACAGTGGATGAGCATTCAAACTCCAGCTTTTTGTTACCTTGTTTATGTGAATGCAATCATTATTTGACATGAAAAAGCACACTGTATATTTATTTATGTTAAAAGAAATACAGAATATATGAATACTCAAGATCAAAACTAATGGAGGAGAATATGATTTAAAGGAAAATATTAGCAGCTTATATAGTAGGTCTTCAAATTCTCTGTATTTTCTGGAAGAGTATCATGGTGCCCTTATACCTTGGTTAAACTTTTGCAAATAAAGATATTTGTGATAATGCTTCGGTCCATGGTGCTTTGGATCTTAAAACTAAGAAAAACACAAAATTAAAAGGTGAGAAATGTATTTATTGTTTTGTCTTTTATTTAGGGATAGAGACAGTTTGTTTTTCTTTTTTTAAGTCATTCACCTTTTTTTTTTTTTTTGGTGAATGCAGGCATTTTCATTGGCCTCTTTTGAATCATAATCTACCATCTTATTTGGATCAAGGTCTTGGTTGCACATCAGAGTCATCTGTAAAACTTAAAAAAGAAAAACGTGTCCAGGAGATCCCCATTCAGTGGGTTAGGGGTGGGAATGGCTGTCCCTGCTTTTAAAAGATTCTTTGGCTGATTCTAATGTTCAGCTCAGATTGTGAAGCACCGTGCAGAACTATGGACGAGAGTGAGGCAGGAGAGGTCCCCTTTATTCTTGTGTAGGTTATCTTCCATCTGTTTTTCTGCAGAAACTGTGGAATGGGGCTCTGTCAAAACAGAATGGCTCTTCAGCCATTCTGAAGTTTTGCTGTCAAGATAGATATACCTGCAAATCTTATTTGTCGTTATTTGGAAATAATAGTGCCGATATGGAATAGACATAGAAAAAAGGCAGGTTAATGGGGATTGTGGATAGTATTGAAGGGAATCTTAGGAAGGAAATTGGTAATATAAAGTTAGCAGGTTTTCACATAATATTGAAAGGATCTGTGTAGACAATTCCATTTTGAGAATAAAAACTTTATGGCATACCTAACTTAAGTACAGGGTTACAAAAGAATCTATTCCATATATTTCACTTCCCCATTCTTTAAGAACTGATCCTGAATTTCTTTGTGAAGCAGTAGCAAAATGAAAAAGAGCTCTTGACCCCTATTTTTAGAACTTTTTTTATGGAGTCTCTTCATGTTATATCAAGTTGTAAGAAACAGGGTTTGTATCTGTAAAAGGGAGCAAATTAGCTCTGCAATTTGTCAAGGTTGTCATTTTTTTAGTAAGTCTGTAAAATTATTAACCTTTGTATTTGTGTCCAAAATGTCATTTTCTCAAGGATTATGAGGTATTTAATTTTCAATTCGAATGTTGGGAAATGCTGACTAAAGTATATATCTTTTTGTATGTGTGTATATGTGTGAATAATGGTCACTCCTTTCTCCTAGAAGATGGGCTTCATGGGATTGTGAGCTGTACCGCTTGTGGACAACAGGTCAATCATTTTCAAAAAGATTCCATTTATAGACATCCTTCACTGCAAGTACTTATTTGTAAGGTATGTAATGATCTGTTGATAATTAATTCCACAAATATTTGAATGCTTAACATGTGTCAGACTTTTGATGCACAGTGATGAAGATGGAAATGGTCTCTGCCATTGGAGGACATATAATGTAGTGGGGAAGACAGACATGAAAGGCCCAATAAGTGCTATGATAGGGAAGTTACTGTGTACTTTGGGAACACACAGGAAGCCTTTGTAATTTGGAGTTGGGTGGTGGGGGGCTTTATAATGGAGATGATGTAGGTGGTACCTGAAATATAAATAGGAATTAGCTTGGCAAAGTGGGATTGGTTCAGCATATTCTAGGCCAGAGGCAACATGGTATTCAAAGGCTCAGAGGTGAGGGAGAGTGTGGTGTCTTGGGAAACTGCAGAGTATATATGTGTGCACACACATGTTTTATAACATTCCCTCTTACATAACCTAATTACCCAAATCTGAACTCTCCATGTGGAGCAGGATTTTGACATAATTTGGAGATAATAGAATTAAAAATGTTTCATATGTATTGAAGATAGTTTTAACAGTCTGTGTAAGCTTTTTTACAAGTAATACCTTGGAATTAATTTTAAATATCTATAATATCAAGGTTATCATTTCCCCAACTCATATTACTGCTAAAATTAATCCTTTGTTAGTTTGCTTCCTAATAAAATGCCTCCTTGAATTGCAGGGGCAGACCAGACTTTCCTTAATTAGAGTTCCAGTTCTAGATCTTGTATGAATTTTTGGTAGATGTAGACCTCCTTAAATGTACTAAATTTACTCCATCTTTTAGTAATTTGTGTCCTCCTTTCCTTGAATTCATTTCAGCCAGGAGCCTGTTTAGGGTACATGTTGTAGCTTCTAGTTTTAAATTGTGACAGCTGAATTTTATATTGTTGGATTTGTAATGTGCATTGCTTTTCTCTTTTCTTACATACGTGATTGGTATTTTTTTTTTTAAGGGCCAGTCTGTTGTGCCTAGCCCATTTCAGTAATCAGTAGTTTTCATCAGTGGGCATGGAACCTTCCCTTTTCTCCAGTCCCAGTGAAAAGGAATTTAAAGTCATTCAGACTTGGATTTGAATACCAGTTTTGCCTCTTTCAGTTGTATAACTTTAGGAGATTTAGTTACATATTAATGAGCCAAAGCCTTTTCTCTCAAATTGGGCTGTAGTACCTCCTACCTTGCACAGTAGGTATTTGAGATTTAAAGATAATATGGGTTAATGTAGGATACTGTTGCTCAGCTCTATACATAGTAGCTGTTTATATATGATGACTAGTAAATTATTATTAACTAATAGCAACATCTAATACATTTTTATGTAGATCTTTGGTAGCTAGTCATATGAGATCAGAAATTTGCTTTACCAAAATCTTTTATCAACTTTTATGTAAGGAAAAGTGGTACTTGATGATATGGAAATCTATTTCAAGGAATTAATTTCTTGAGCTATTCCTGTGTCTGGAAAGTACTAATAGGGCTAATACAGTGTTATCGCTTTGATTCTCTAAAACACACACACACACACACACACACACACACACACACACACACACACACACACACACACACACACACACACACACACACACACATTCCCTGTACTTTTTTAATGACTTAAAAAATAAAGTTTTTCTCCTTTATGAATGTTAACAGTTTTGAATAAATTTCCCCCTTCCCTTTTCTGTTTTAATAGAATTGCTTTAAATATTACATGAGTGATGATATTAGCCGTGACTCAGATGGAATGGATGAACAGTGTAGGTAGGTAATAAATCAAGATGAACTAAAATTCAGTGTTGTCTGCTTTTTGAGGCGAAATTCTTACATAGTCTGTTACTAGATCTATTTTTTATAGTATCGTCATTGATATCTTTCGTGAAAGGTTTGTCTTTTCCATGAAGTCCTTGGTTTATGTCTTTTAATTTTCTAATAAAGAATAAGTAAATAACCAAAATTACTTTGCTATTAAAATTGCTGCCAGGAAATTTTAAATTGCTTTAATACTGTAAAGGTTTAAAATGTGTTTCATTTCAGAATAATATTTTAATCTTTAAATAATTTCAGATGGTGTGCAGAAGGTGGAAACTTGATTTGTTGTGACTTTTGCCATAATGCCTTCTGCAAGAAATGCATTCTACGCAACCTTGGTCGAAAGGAGCTGTCTACAATAATGGATGAAAACAACCAATGGCATTGCTACATTTGTCGCCCGGAGCCTTTGTTGGATTTGGTCACAGCATGTAACAGCGTATTTGAAAACTTAGAACAGTTGTTGCAACAAAATAAGAAGAAGATAAAAGTTGACAATGAAAAGAGTAGTAAAGTATATGACCATACACCCAGATTTTCTCCAAAGAAAAACAGTTCAAATTGTAATGGAGAAGAAAAGAAATTAGATGATTCATGTTCTGGTTCTGTAACCTACTCTTATTCAGCACTAATTGTGCCCAAGGAGATGATTAAGAAGGCAAAGAAACTGATTGAGACTACTGCCAACATGAACTCCAGTTACGTTAAGTTTTTGAAGCGGGCAACGGATAATTCAGAAATCAATTCTGCTACAAAGTTACGTCAGCTTAAGGCTTTTAAATCTGTGTTGGCTGATATCAAGAAAGCTCATCTTGCGTTAGAAGAAGATTTGAATTCAGAGATTCGAGCTTTGGATGCTGTAAACAAAGAGAAAAATACCAAAGAGCATAAAGTCATAGATGCTAAGTCTGAAACAAAAGTACGAAAAGGGGAAAAACCCTGTGCTTTGGAAAGGAAGGATTTTTCAAAATCAGAAGCTAAACTGTCAAGAAAGCAGGTAGATAGTGAACGTGTGGATCAGAGTGTTGCAGTAGAGGAACAAAGAGCAAATAAAAATCCCAGTGGTGAACATAAAAAATCTGATAAAAAAGAAGAACCTCAGTATGAACCTGCTAACACTTCTGAAGACTTAGACATGGATATTGTGTCTGTTCCTTCCTCAGTTCCAGAAGACATTTTTGAGAATCTTGAGACTGCTATGGAAGTTCAGAGTTCAGCAGATTATCAGGGAGATGGCAACAGTGGAACTGAGCAAGAACTGGAGAGTTCTGTAAAATTAAATATTACTTCAAAAGACAACAGAGGAGGTATTAAATCAAAAACAACAGCTAAAGTAACAAAAGAATTATATGTTAAACTCACCCCTGTTTCCCTTTTTAGTTCCCCAATTAAAGGTGCTGATTGTCAGGAAGTTCCACAAGATAAAGATAGCTATAGAAGTTCTTGTCTGAACCCCAAGCTGGAGAACTGTGGACTTGAACAGGAAAAGAATGATAATGAGCATTTGGTTGAAAGTGAAGTTCCATTACTTTCAGAAGAATCTGATCTTCGAAGATCCCCACGTGTAAAGACTACACCCTTGAGGCGACAGACAGAAACCAACCCTACAACATTTAATTCAGATGAAGAAAATAATGACACCGTTAAGGAGAAACAAAAACTATCAGTTTCAATGAGAAAAAAGGATAAGCGGAATTCTTCTGACAGTGCTATAGATAATCCTAAACCTAATAAGTTGCCTAAATCTAAGCAGTCAGAGACTGTGGATCAAAATTCAGATTCTGATGAAATGCTAGCAATCCTCAAAGAAGTATCCAGGATGAGTCACAGTTCTTCTTCAGATACTGATATTAATGAACCTCATACAAATCATGAGAAGACTTTGTATGATGTAAAGACTCAAACAGGAAAAGATGATAAAGGAAAAAGGAAACGAAAAAGTTCTACTTCTGGCTCAGATTTTGATATTAAAAAAGGCAAATCAGCTAAAAGGTCTATAATTTCTAAAAAGAAACGACAAAACCAGTCTGAATCTTCTAATTATGACTCAGAATTAGAAAAGGAGATAAAGAGTATGAGTAAAATTGGGGCTGCCAGAACAACAACAAAAAGAGTTCCAAATAAAGAAGATTATGATTCTTCTGAAGATGAAAAACACAGCAAAAAAGGAATGGATAATCAAGGTCAGAAAAGTTTGAGGACTGCCCAGGAAGGATCATCTGATGATGCTGAAAGGAAAGAAGAGAGAGAGAATTTCTCTTCAGCAGAAGGCATAGTTGATAAAGACAAGACTCTCATGGAATTGAGAGATCGACTCTCTAAGAAGCAGCAGCCAAGTGTTTCCTCAGATGGTGCTGATAAGCTTTCTTCTGGGAAAGAGGAGAGTTTTAATTCTCCAGAAGACAAAAAGGTTGCTGAAACTAAAGAAAAGAGTAAGTATCTGAAAACCAAAATGTGTAAGAAAGTACAAGGTGGCTTATCTCATGTTGCTGAGAAGTTCCCAAAGAAAGAACAGAGTGATGAATCCTCTGAAGATGATAACAAGCAGAGCAAAAAGGGAACTGAAGAAAAAGAAAAGAAAACTACAGACTTGAAGAAAAAAGTAATTAAGATGGAACAACAGTATGAATCATCATCTGATAGCACTGAGAAATTACCCGAAGGAGAAGAAATTTGTCATTTTCCTAAAGGCATAAAACAAAATAAGAATGACACGACTGATGGGGAAAAGAAGAGTAAAAAAATAAAAGGTAAAACTTCTAAAAAGAAGGATGAATTATCTGATAATGCTGAGAAGTTACCAGGGAAAAGAGATAGTTGTGATTCTTCCGAAGATAAGAGGAGTAAGAATGGAACATCCAGTCGAGAGAAGAAAAGGTGCAACTTACCTGAAAAGAGTTCAAGGAAGAGACAAGATTGTTCATCATCTGATACTGAGAAATATTCCATGAAAGAAGATGGCTGTGATTCTTCTGATAAGAGACCAAAAAGAATCGAATTAAGGGAAAGAAGAAATTTAAATTCAAAGAGAAATACCAAGGAAGTACAAAATGGCTCATCATCTTCTGATGTTGAGGAGAGTTCCGAAGATAATAAAAAGCTGAAGAAACAAAGAGCTTCAGCTAAAAAGAAGGCAGGCAATATGAAGGAGAAAATGAGAAGCTCCTTAAGAACAAGCACTAAAAGGAAGCAGGCTGACATTTCTTCCTCATCTTCTTCTGATATAGGAGATGATGATCAGAATTCTGTAGGTGAGGGGAGCAGTGATGAGCAGAAAATAAAGCCTGTGACTGAAAATTTAGTGCTGTCTTCACATACTGGATTTTGTCAATCTTCAGGTATGAGAAAATAAATAGAAAATTTGTACTTTCTCCCTCTTGAATAACTACATTGTTTAATTTTCTCTGAAGTCAATCAAACGCAAGGTTACTTACTGTTTAGGAAAACACCATTTAAAAATTCTTTATAGAGATTTACTAGAAACTTTTCTCCATTTTTTGGTCATCATTGGGAGGTATTTGCAGCATTGTTAGTATTCTGTATCAGCTATACCAAGTGTGTTGGGTAAATTTATCAATGTTTAATGCTTTTATTTGGAGTAATGAAAAGTAATTTATGAAGGAAGATCAGACTGGTGCTAGTAGTTCAGTAGATATTTATTCAAGTAATGGAGATGAGTGCTTGGTATGGATATAATGTGTGTGAAAGTTTTAACTGCTTTGCCATTCATCTGACTTTTTAAATTGGGCAGAGTAACTTTGTGTCCTATGAAATCCTCAGAAAAATTTAAGTTTATTTATTGAAACCCTTTGCTTATGCTCATCAATTTTTTTTCTAATGACATGAAAAGATATTTCCATTTTTAACACTAACAAAATAGAGGAAGAAAGAAATCCAGAAAGTAGGTGGATTACCCTACCCTGATGAGATAGAGCACTAGGACAATTAGGGTTTGGGTCAACCGGTCAATAATACGCCCCCCCCCAAAAAAAATTAAAAATATTTATCATTATGGCAGTTCTTTAAAAAAAATCAGTTGTATAATAAATGTACACTTGTTGGTCATATTGTCTTTTTTTTAAGTCAGTAAAACCCATCAGTTAACCAGGGACACTTAAAATTAATTTTAAAATACAAAGTAGATTTCTTATGTAACTGTTTTCCCAGCACAAGCAAAATGTTAAAAAATTTTCCTTTCTTTCCTTTTGTTGTGATTTTCCATTTATCCCAGTTGGATTTTAGTGGAATGCACTTGAATCTTGATTTTTAGTAAAACTTTAAATCCCTTTTTTGGAGTTCCAGTGAGTTGGTTTGAAAACCAAGTGGGATATGCATGGTATACTCATTTTAATGCTCTGCTATATCAGATACCTAGATGGAGTTCTGCTTGTATGGCTGTTTTAACTACAGGTCCGCAGTCCCTGATATTCTTGGGGCTTAATGTATTTCAGGATTTTCAACTCTTTTGTTTTTAGGAAGGTAATATGGAGTAGTTATCATATATTATATAGTAGCCCCAGTAGGTCCTGAGGCCCCATAATCAAACACATTAGTATTTCCACAGCAAAACATATGAACATTTACATGTAAGAGGAATAAACAGTTCAGATTAGATTTTGCTGCCAAATGAACTTTGGCACCACCTTACAAAACTTTAAATTTTGAGAACTTTTTGGATTTTCAAATTGTGTATGAGATTGTGGACTTGTATTCAAAACATAATATAATAGTTGCTAAATTTATTTATTCTCCTAATATGTCCAACTTAATTTAGGTGACAGTTTTTATGAGCTCTTAAAAAGCCTCCCCTGCTCCCATGAATTTAGAGGATTCCAATTTATTCAGCAATAGTTGGGTATCCTGTTACAGGGTACAACATTTTCCTAGAAATTGTGGCATGGCATGACCAACCAAGATGAAGAACACCATCCTAGGAGGTTATAGTCCAATGAGCAAGATAGACATAGATAAGTCATTTTTTAAAAAAAATACCAGAAGAAAGATATAAAACTAAAATGGGGCTGTGTGATAAATAGCAAGTGAGCCACTTAATATAAATATTGGAGGAAGACTTAAAAGAACGGGTAGCATTTGAACTTGACTTTGAAGGATGGGTAACATTTTCAAAGGTGTAGTAAAGAGGAACAATGGTAATATCACTAGTAATATTTCATTTGAATATTGGTCTGTTTGAATGAGGTATTTATTGTGAGTTTGCTAAGATATTGTGAGATTTATTATTGCCTTTCTATATTTAGCATATTTGTATCCTGAACCTGTAGGTGTCTGTGTTCCTTATGGGATTTTTTCTCGAATATTTTCCCCCAGTATTTTATTATGAAAAAATATTAAATATGCAGAAAAGTTTCTACAGTTAACATTGTACTGTATTTGCTTTATCACATACTTATCTATATATCCTATCTATCCATCAGTGTACCTAACTTTTCCCCCCCTTTTAACTGTTAATTTTGAAATAATTATAAATTCACAGGAAGTTGCAAGAAAATGTACAGGGAGGTTTTGTATGCCTTTCACTAATTTCCTTCCATTGGTAACATCTTTCATAATTATAGTGCAATCTCAGAACCAGGGAACTGAAGATTTATTCAGATTTCACCAGTTTTACATGTACTCCTTCATTTGTGTGTGTGTGTGTGTGTGTGTGTGTGTGTGTGTGTGTTTGTAAATATATTTCTGTGCAAAATTTGTATCACGTGTAGCTTTGTAAATATAACCACCACAGACAACCAAGATACTGAACTTTCATTACCACAAGTTCCTTTGTGCTACCCCTTATGCACACTCCCTAGCATATCTCTATTCTTAACCTGTGGCAATTGTTAATCTGATTTCCATCTCTGTAATTTTGTTATTTTGAGATGGAATCATGAAGTGTGTAACCTTTTGAAATTGTCTTTTTTCACTCAGTGTAATGCCCTTGAAATCTTTGATGCATTTGAAAGTAAATGGTAAACATTAACATAATTCTCCCTGGTTACTTCAGCGTATATAGTGTTAACTAGAGTACAATGTTTAAGTTTGTTTTTGAGGCAAAATTTACATACAGTGAAATGCACAAATCTTAATCTCTTTATAGTTTTAATCAAAGGATAGAAACGTTGCTTTTTGTAAGGAAGTAAGTTTTACTGTACTTGAATATATCTCTGGATGATTCTACTCCTGGATACCATACAAATTCAGGTATATTTTAAAATTATTTGGTACTACCAAGTATTAATAGCATTTTAAAAAGTTCTTCAATGATACAGGAAAAATTAGACATCTGTTAACTTTAAACTTAAAATGGATCACTACAAAGCTTATTTTAGCCACAAACTTATGCTAATATGGTGGTGAATGATAAAAGATTTGTTACTGCGAAGGATGAGTTTTAAAATTCTTGTGCTCTGGGAAGGAACTTTGAAATATGTAACATCCAACTATTTATTATTTTGCTGCTGGCACTTCTTAAATTCCCCATTGTACTTTCCTTATAAATCCTTTTTATTCATGTTTTGGATCCCAGAGTATAGTTTAGAACTCACTAGTTGTTTTAAAGTTTTTGGCTTTCAGTTTTATTTTACATGGTTTTACTTATAAAGATAATTTAAAGCTAATTTTAAGTACACTTTTGTTCCTTCAAGGAGATGAAGCCTTATCTAAATCAATGCCTGTCACAGTGGATGATGACGACGATGACAATGATCCTGAGAATAGGTATGATTCCATCTGTAAGGACTTTAAAAAGATTATAACACACCCTAGGTGTGGGCACAAACAGCAGCAAGGGAACCACAAGCAGGTTTAAAAACCAGGAGTGCCTGCCTTAGAAAGACTCGCTCACAGTCTTCCTGCAAGTTTGAAAGAAAGGCCAGAAAATGGGCTAAAACTCAGAAACCTTAAAAGAAAGTAAATATAAATAGTAACACACCTAGCATAGGGTGTGTTATAAATACAGCACTGTCAATTTTTACGTTTCCATGTAATTTAGTGATAGTTTTTTGAGAATATTTTAATTTTGACAGATTATTTTATTGGTGAAAGTAAATCATATCTCAATAAATTGGTGACAACAGACATCTCTCTTCTCAATATTTGATTATTGTTTTAAATTGCCATCCAGTGTGGTGGTCCTATTCATTAAAACCTGTTCAAAGTGAAAAAGAGACTGCTAAGATGTTTAAGATTAAGATATTGCTTTCAAAATAAGTATGAATTTGTAAAGTATCTAGACTGATTTAGATTTTAACAGTTTGTCAAATAATATAGAAGTAGACAGTATGATAGTATTAATTTGAATACTTAATAGGTTTATATGGGAACAGTGTAGCCTGTACAGATTGACTTAACTAAGGAATAGCTGGGAGAAGAAAAAAAATAAAGATACACCCATATTCTAGCAATGAGGAATAAAGAAAACAAAGGTATTAAAGAGTATAACCATAATGTTTTTACATATTTTTTAAATGCTTCCTGGACTACAGGATCCCCCACACTCATAATCTTCAACAAGAAGACAGTGTGGTGTAGTGGATTGAATTTTGGAATAATGGGGATAAGAATATCTGACTTCTAGTTTTAACCTTTCTGTGTGATCGTGGGCAAGTGACTTAACTACTCTTTGCCAAAATTTTCTGTTCTTTAAAACAAAAAGGTTGGATGAAATGTTCTCTGATTAATTCTAGCACCAAAAAATCTATAATAGACTTGAGGTTTTACTACATAGTACTGTATTAACCATCCATTTATTCCTAATAGTAAACTCTAATAATTAAGAAAACACGAAAATAAACATGTAATTTTTGTGTCATAATTTTGTAAGGAATTAACTTTGAGTTGGTAAATACTGTGGGGCCAACCGTCACTCTAGCTGTTTTATATCTTGCTGGTGCTGATAGATTTTTCTGTTTCAAAGATCAGCATTCTCCTAATTAGCAGGAGGGCGTTTTTATTAAGGTGAATGAACAATTTTATTTTGCACTTTTGAATAGAGCTTAATCACAGATACAAAGACTCAGATGCTGCTTTACCTACTTATTTTTTAATTAAAAATATATATCCAATTATTTTGTGGGATCGGGGTCGGGTCCATAATGGAATGGTGAAGGCATACATTTTATTCATCAGGCATTTTGTATAGTATATGATATGATCACAGTGAGATTATGAAAGCATTTAAAATTTTATTCTCTTTTAAAATGCTTTAATTCCTCTTCATTTATTTATGCTACCATTTGCTTTCTTGTAAATCTTAAGGCCTTAAATGTTATTGAAAGGCTAATAATGCTTAAAACATGCTATATCCTAATTTACTTATGAGTTAGAATCTTAATTTCATATTTAAACACCAAATGAGTGTCATTAAGGTATGATAATTTTTTATTTGTGTTAGAGCTTGTCAAAATATAAATATCATTTTTATCTTTTAAGTTACTTGATCATATCTCTCTGTAACTGGCAATTATTTTATTGAAAGGTATCTTTAATTCCATCTTGCATTTGTGATTAAAAAATACAGCCCTGTTGAGTACTTTTGAGAAGAATTGAATTTTACCTTGAGCATGTTTTTCTTTATATTCAGTTTAGTGTGCTTTTATAAAATATGCCATTAATAACTTGTTTCATATCCAATATACCAATGAGGTATCTAATACCCATGGGTTATCTAATGATGGGGATACAAATACCTTCTTGAATTATTTTGGTATAGACAGCGTACTTGAGCATATTTGCATATGCACTAAGCAACTTTTAAAAATTTGTTTTCAGATCATGATAAAGTCTTGGAATTATTTTTACCTTTCACATTTTTGAGTAGGATGTATTTTGGTAGACAGCATGTTGTAATTGTGTATAAATTTGTACACAATTGTGTAATTGTGTATAAATTGCGTATGCTTTGCCTTTTTAGCAGTATTGTAATACATTTTCAGTGTTAATGTTTATGGAGAGGTAAATAGTGTATTAATGCAAATGGTTAACTATTTGGATGCAATAAATTTCTGAAAAACTTTTTGCTTGTTCAAGCATTTAATTTTAATTATAATCCATCTTTTCATGAGAGTTGAAAGAATTTGATAGAACCAAGATATGTAGGCTAGTTTGTAGCCAAAGAAGTTTTGATATTTCTAAAATTGATGAAGTAATAATTCCCAAAACATATGTACTTATATATGTCATATTTACTTATATATGTGTGTGAAAGTTTTACAACAGATTTCACCATTATTTATCTTTTCTGTTTTAAAGTTATAATAGCTTTTGAGGTCATTTAAAGAACTTAGTCATGTTCTGAATATTTCAGTAGGTGTGAATAAATAAGTTTCTGTTATTTTAGTGTATTTAGTCTATTATGTATTTAGTCTATTATGTAGTATCATTCGTATTTGAAAGTAAATGTATGCTGTTGTGAGATAGAGTGGTCTAACTTGTAAAGTAATTTCTATTTAATTGCATTTATTTAATAAACAATGACAAGAATTATAGGTTGAATAACAGGTTAACTTTTACGATTTTTTGACTGAGCTTTTTAGAAAAAATTAAATAGTGGACGAACTTTATACTTTCAATTTTGTATAACTGAGAATTTACTTCAAATTTTATAGCTTAGACTTTATGTACTTTTTGAAAGGGAGAATAATAATATCAAACAGTTTGTCAGGTTATTTAAATTATACATGTAATTTTAAAGTCATTTATTTGAATGTGCCATTATGTTAATGTTGCCTTTCAAATACCTGTTAGTTATGTTTGAAATTGTTTCTTTCATTGAAAGGATATTTAATGTCCTATATTTTAATACCTGCACTGTGAATTAGCCTCAGTTATAAGATGGTAGTGTATTCAAGTTCAACAGTGATAGTGTTGAGGATTATTAAACCAGGCTTTGCTTTAGGGGTTGCATACTAAAACAGTCACTGAAGAATCCATTTCTCCCAAAAAAGAAATATTTTAAGAATATTCTTCATTTGTATTTTTCACAGGGCATGGAAAATATTTAAAACTGAGCTTTTAAGAGGAGAAAACTAGATTGCTATATTTTTTTCTAAATCAGCATTCTTTTTTTCTAATCCCAATTTTGTTTAAAAGCTGAGGTTTTTATATGGATACCCTCTCCTGCCACACAGATACATGTATTTACTTCGTAGTTGAAAAATGCTTAGTTGGGTCTACAAATACTGCATAATTTTTCTCATAATTTCTCTCTCAGTGGGGTTAAATGATTTTTTTTTCATTGAAGCAAAATTTGATTTAGAGATTGCTTAAAGAAATTACCCAATGTTAATAGAAGTTCTGTTTAATTATTGTGGGACTACACTGTAGCCTTCAAATTTTCCAAGTATTTTATCATTTGGTAATACTTTGCTTTTCAGACTGGAAAACATGCATATGATTATTTTTTTTCCCTACTAGCTCGGTGTAGGTATTCTTTTTTTTTAAATTTAATTTCATTTTTTAAACATCTTTATTGGAGTATAATTGCTTTACAATGGTGTGATAGTTTCTGCTTTAAAACAAAATGAATCAGCTATATATATATATACATATGTTCCCATATCTCTTACCTCTTGCGTCTCCCTCCCTCCCACCCTCCCTATCCCACCACTCCAGATCTGAATTCTTTTTCAGGTAGAGTGCCTGTTTCCTCTTCATTTCTTAGGTCTGGTTGGTTTTTATCTTGCTCCTTCAACTGCGGTGTGTTTTTATGTCTTCTCATTTTGCTTATCTTACTGTGTTTGGACGTCTCCTTTTTGCACGCTGCAAGTTGGTAGTTCCCCTTGTTTTTGGTTTCTGTCCCCAGTGGCTAAGTTTGGTTCAGTGGGTAGTGTATGCTTCCTGGTGGAGGGGACTAGTGCCTGTGTTCTGGTGGATGAGGCTGGGTCTTGTCCCTCTGGTGGGCAGGTCCACGTCCAGTGGTGTGTTTTGGGGTGTCTGAGGACTTATTATGATGTTAGGCAGCCTCTCTTCTAATGGGTGGGGTTGTTTTCCTGTTTTGCTATTTGTTTGGCATAGGGTGTCCAGCACTGTAGATATGTCCCACCTCAGAGGCAGAGCCCTGACTCCTGGCTGCAGCACCAAGAGCCTTTCATCCACACGGCTCAGAATAAAAGGGAAAAAAAGTAGAGAGAAAGAATTAGTAGAACTAGGAAGAAAGAAAGAAAGGAAGGAAGGAAGGTAGGAAGGAAGGGAGAAAGAAAGAAAAGAAGGAAGGAAGGAAAGGAGGGAGGGAGTGGGACGGTGGGAGGAAGGAAGCAAGGAGGGAAGGAAGGAAAAAAGAAAGAAAGAAAGAAGATAAAGTAAAATATAATAAAGTAAAATATAATAAAGTTATTAAATTAAAAGTAATTATTAAGAAAAAAATTAAAAAAAAACAAAAATGGACAGATAGAACTTTAGGACAAATGGTGGAAGCAAAGCTGTAGAGATAAAATCTCATACAGAAGCATAGACATACACATTTACAAAAAGAGGAAAAGGGGAAAAAATCATAAATCTTGCTCTCGAAGTCCACCTCCTCAATTTGGGATGATTTACTGTCTAAAGGAGGGAAGGAAGGATGGAAAGAAAAAAGAAGGAAAGAAAGAAGATAAAGTAAAATAAAATAAAGTTATTAAAATTAATTATTAAGAAAAAAATTAAAAACAAAAACGGACGGATAGAACTGTAGGACAAATGGTGGAAGCAAAGCTATACATAACAAAATCTCACACAGAAGCAGAAGCATACACATACACACTCACTAAAAGAGGAGAAGGGGAAAAAATCATAAATCTTGCTCTCAAAGTCCACCTCCTCAATTTGGGATGATTCGTTGTCTGACATTCATATATTCCACAGATGCAGGGTACGTCAAGTTGATTGTGGAGCTTTAATCCGCTGCTTCTGAGGCTGCTGGGAGAGATTTCCCTTTCTCTTCTTTGTTCTCACAGCTCCCAGGTGCTCAGCTTTGGATTTGGCCCTGCCTCTGCGTGTAGGTCACTGGAAGTAGTCTGTTTTTCGCTCAGACAGGACGGGGTTAAAGGAGCCGCTGATTCGGGGGCTCTGGGTCACTCGGGCTGGGGGGAGGGAGGGGCATGGAGTGTGGGACGGGCCTGTGGCAGCAGAGGCTGGCGTGACCTTGCACAAGCCTGAGGCTCGCCGTTCGTTACGAGCCTCAGCTCGCAGCCACGCCCGCTCCGTCGTGTGAGCAGAGAAGCCGGTCGGGCTGGTGAGTGCCGGTCCACACCAATCCTCTGTGCAGGAATCTCTCCGCTTTGCCCCCCGTAACCCTGTTGCTGTGCTCTCCCCCTTGGCTCCGAAGCTTTCCCCCTCCGCCACCCGCAGTCTCCGCCCACGAAGGGGCTTCCTAGTGTGTGGAAACCTTTCCTCCTTCACAGCTCCTTCCCACTGGTGCAGGTCCCTTCCCTATCCTTTTGTCTCTGTTTATTCTTTTTTCTTTTTCCCTACCCAGGTACATGGGGGTTTTGTTGCCTTTTGGGAGGTCTGAGGTCTTCTGCCAGCGTTCAGTAGGTGTTCTGTACGAGTTGTTCCACATGTAGATGTATTTCTGGTGTATCTGTGGGGAGGAAGATGATCTCCATGTCTTAGTCTTCCGCCACCTTCCCGGAAGTCATACGTATTTTTTTGATGCAGGCTCTGTGCTGTTAATCCAGCATATTTTTGGAAGTGATTAATGATTCCTGGATATTGTTCATGCTAATAAAGATATTTGATGATTGTTTACCTGATTTCAGCAAAGATTAATGGCATGAGTATATCTCACGTTCCTTTGACATATGACTTTGGTTTCTATTTTAAACACTTTTCCAAATGTTCATTTTCTGTACATGACTTTATATGTTCTCTATACAAATTTGCTGAATCTGTAATAATTTTTTTCTGTGAATTTTCTTTCATGATGGTCCTATTTGGTTAGCAAAATTGCTTTAGTTCTCCTTTATTGGGTTTGAAAAACAAAGGTAGCTTTTTAAATGAGTATTTTACTTGTTTCATGTTTGAGTAAGGGTTTTAAATGTCTGGCAATTTTAAGGTAATTCTTGTTCAATTTATTTTGTCTTTATAGTGCAGGTAAGTATTGTAACTCAAGTATAATACAGGTGTCTAGACACTGGATAGGATCTATTTTTAGATATCTAAACTGGTTACAGTTGCCACCAGCTCTCTCTTTTATGCTAGAATTCCCAGCAATGAAAGAAATATGGTCATTAGTGGTGATCTCTCTGCTTAAGATATAAATATTATGTTCAGCCTTCTGTTCCTATTCTCTATTCTTTGGTGATATTGTAATGGGACTTTTAGATGAGAAAAAGCACCCCCGCCCAAAAGGAGAGTTTGGATTTTTCTAGTGTTAGCAAAAAAGGTTCATTTTTCTAACTGTATTGTCTTTTTCTTTTAGTTTGATTTTTTTTTTTTTTTAAGTGAAGGAATCGGCAGGTGTACTCTCAACCACTGCGCCACCAGGGAAGCCCTTTTACTTTGAATTTTAAAAATAAAATTGAAACACATAAGTCTTTGTTTTTACTTTTCAGTTATAAAAATATTGAGCTATTTAGTATGATCAAATTTTCTAAATTTATATCAATGTTAATAAATTTTTTCTTGTTAAAATTTCCTCTAAAGCTGACTTAGATTTTTACATAAAATCAGGGAATACACATTTTGTAATTTGAGCCCATGTATAAATTGTTAATAAACTGTGGGTTCTTGATTTCATACAGCTTTTATTTTCGTACTCCTAAGATTTTTTTTAAAAGTTATTTGATATTAATTTTATGAAAACAGTGATGTTTTTCATTAACTGCAAACATTGTAGAACATGTGACTTAAAAAATAGTTTCATACTGTTGTTCAGCTTTTTGGTTATTTAGTGACTTCATCATTGTTTCATGAATAGCACTATCTTTAGGTGCAGATCATTATGCCTTGGTTATAGTTTTTCATAGAAAGGTTTATATCAAGGTACTAATTTGGGGAAATCCCTGGCGGTCCAGTGGTTAGGACTTCATGCTTCCACTGCAGGAGGCCCAGGTTTGATCCCGCAAGCTGAGTG
>NW_020173335.1:1688656-1722570 GCF_003031525.2 Neophocaena asiaeorientalis asiaeorientalis
AAATGTTTTAATTCTCAACCTGAAGTATGTAGCATTTGTTAAAACAAAGCCTCCCTCCCTACTAGAAGAACGTGTGTTCCTCACAAAAAATATTCAACGATTTTTGGACTGTAGTCATTTGAATTGTTTTACATATCAACCTTTTATATATGGTATGATGTTTTAGTACTACATTTACTTACACAGTTTTTTTTAATCTCGAAACTTATAATCTTATTCAGAATTCTCTGTTTTAACTATTGTGATATTGTGCACAGAATGTAAAAAGAAATTTAAAATTTTGTCACCTGTGTGTATGGATGCACAGTATTTTGGCCTTCTAAAAATGTATTTTTCATTTAGCAATTTTCTTCAAGCCTGTTTTCAGAACCTCTTAAAAGATAAAGCAGTAGATTGTAGGATGTATTCAAGATGACCTGTCAGTACATTTTAGAGATGGTGCATACTGGCCGAAAGATGTTTAGAACTCTTTCAAAAAATTTTTTTTTAATCAAAACTTGAATTCTTTCATTTCTAAATCAGTGAAATACAGATAACTTTAAGAATGTGACCTTAGTCTATTGCCCCAAGCACTCATTAGCACAGTAGTAGTGAATTAATAGAGAATATAGCACTGGCATAATAAAATTAGTAGCAGATTGGGGTTCAGGATCTTAGGTACTACTCCTGGCTTTGACACTAACTAGCTTTGTTTCTTTGGCCAAGTTATTTCCCCTCTTTAAGCCTGTTTCCTCATCTGTAAAATGACAGAGTTGGACTCTAAGGTCCCTTCTTCTAGCTCTAACATTTTGTGTTGCTTTTGTAATGGCTGTTTCTCTACAATTCCCTGGTGCAAGAGATCTTTCTCTTGATCACTCCTTTCTTAGAAACTCAGTGTTTTGAATTCTTGATTTACCTACCAGCAAGAGGCAGTTTACTTTCTTTTCCTGTTTGAGTGCTTAAACAAGAGGCATTACTGATTTCCTTTCTAGATAGGATCAGAATTACTAAAGGCTTTCTTGGTACTCTCTCTCTCTCTCTCTCTCTCTCTCTCTGTCTGTCTCTCTGTCTCTCTCTCTCTCTCTGTCTCTCTCTGTCTCTCGCTCCCTCTCTCTCCCCCCCTCCCTCTCTGATTGCTTGTTTGTCTTTGCATTGTTGGGCTCATTCCTTATTTTAGTTTTGCTTTATTTTAGTAGACGAAGGTGGACGGTGTAATAAGGCATTATCGTATCTTGGTATTCATTATGTGATTTAGAAGACTTAGCTTGTTCGAGTTTTGCAGTTCTTTTATTTATTCTTTCATGCACCAGTTCCGATCATTGTTTGTTTGTGGGTTTTTACCCTCCCTCCCATATTGTTTTGCTTTCTTCCCCTCTCCCTTCCCTCCCTTTCAGGAAAATGGAGGACTGGCTCCATTACTTCCAGCTCTGCCCAGGTTTTCTGCCACAAGAGCCTGTGCCTCTAATGCTTCTGATAGAGTCGTGACTGCTTTGGATGCTACACCTGCCTCAAGATGCAATGTTGAGCTTTGAGATTCCAGGGGCAGTACCTTGTTGCTTGGATGATTTTCTCAGAAACAGAATCAACTAGGGATCATGACTATACATCCATCACATGCATACCAGCACGGGTCCAGCCGAGGCCTCCAAAATGATGCTTTGCCAGCCTCAGCTGGTTCTCAAGTGATGATGTCCTTGAAGTCTCTGTGGCCTGTGACTCAAGAGTTAAAGTAGTGGAGTTTCCCTTAAAGCATCTCACAGCAGGCTCTGTAGATGGGACACATCTCACCTCAACATGTTTGCTGAATACTCAGGTTGAAGGTCAGCCTCAGCCCTTACTTAGGTCCTTCAAATTAAGTTCTAACTTTGAGGTGTCAGCTATGCGATAGGCTAGGTGTGTGATACAGTAGGTCTTTGACATATTGGACATGAGCCATCAGCCATAATTTATGCAAAATAATTTAACTTTATTATTCTTTTTAGGGCTTAATGTATTTGGCTGTACATTAGACTTTCCTTTGCTCAAAAGATGTTAAAGGGGAAATTTAAAACATCTTAGTGAGTCTCTATCACTCTGTATAACTGTCAGTTTGGAGAAAAATGGGCATTCTCTGAAGTTTGTAAATTTTTTTTGCTTCTAAAGTATCTGTGATCTATATATTATGGTCTTACTGAAGGTTGTTGATAAATCAATTAATTCTTCATTATGTGGATCTCATTTTATTTTCCATGACTTATGTGAGTATTTTAAGTTGGTATAGAATCTTATTGTTTTATATATTTCATAGTTCTTCATGACAGTCTAGAACTTTAGTATTTGTAGGTTTACATATTTTGACTTTCCATTTAGTAGACATATTAGGAGTCTAGAGTTTGAAAGAAGAAATATGTGGTTTGTTAAAGTTAACAACCAAGTCTTTACAGATTATACAGAATTTAAGACATTTTTTGAACTTGTAAATACAAACTGAAATCAGGTGATTGAACTAAACTTTAGAGTAACTAAATTAATAATTGTATTTTTGTTGGCTATTATTGTACCACCCAAATGGGTATATAAGATCTTGTAACTGCAGGTAAACTATGTTTTCCTATTTGTAACCTATTATCCAGTGCTTCACATTATATGCACACTCGAGCACGCACACACATTTATTCATTCCAAAACAGTGTTTTTACTCAAACTGGCTTGAGAAAGTTCTTCCTTGTTCATGGGAAATGATAATGTGGTGTGTATTAAATATGATTTTAGAGTTTTTCCAGAAAGATGCTTTTAATAAATTTAAAGAACCACTGTTTATTTTGAAACTGTTTCCTAATTTGTGGAGGGTGTGTTTGTTTATTTTATAAAATGATAAAAGTAAATGATATTTGGGTTTAAATTTTTTTCTTGATGAAATGAAAAGTTGGCAACCCTATATTAGTCCCCATTTTTAAAATGTTTACCGTGTGCAACCGAAGTCAGCAAACTACTGATGTAGAAGTTTAAGAGCAACGAAGACTTTATTGCTCAACTCGAGTAGGGTTTTTTTTTTAATTTTTAAAATTTTTGATGTGGACCATTATTAAAGTCTGTTATTGAATTTGTTACATTATTGCTTCTGTTTTATGTTTTGGTTTTTTTGGCCATGAGGCATGTGGGATCTTAGCTCCCTGACCAGGGATTGAACCCGCACCCCCTGCATTGGAAGGCGAAGTCCCAACCACTGGAACACCAGGGAAGTCCCCAGCTCCAGTAGGATTTTAATTGGAGTGATCTAATTTTAGCAAATCAAGTTGGAAACCCTCAGAAAAGCTAACTCATCTGTGGTTTCCTCTTGCAATTGGTAACTCTCCACGTTGTGTAAATATTCCTTATCTATCTGGTTAGGGGGGAAGTACCAAAGGGCATATAATAAGCATTTATGGAAGTGATTAGCTATTTTGTTTGCTTCAGTCTGTTTAGGTGCCTTTGCTATATATCTTTGAGTATAAATAGCAATGAACAATGTATCAAATAAAGTTAAGGCATTAACATGCATTGGCATCTCCTACCATTGAATGTATTCTTGACTTAAATGTGAGTGCTTGTTAAGAAATAAAAAGAGGAGTTTCAAATCCAAAAATAACAAAAGTTTCATAATTCCAGTCGCAAGTTTTTGACTGAGCTAGAGTCATTCTTGATTGCAGAGTAGATGTTTATCCACATAGAAGTTAGTTCATGGAAAACCAAGAATCATGTCAACTTTTGAGCCTTTCTGTAAGGTATTCCTTTGTTAACTGTGATTTATGAATTTATATCAAAAGGTGCAAAACACCTCGTCTTGCACAAAAACTGCTTTTATTGTACACCTTCAGATATCTTCCTTTAGTGCAAATATGGAGATTTTTTAGGAATATATTTTATTTTAACATAAGATGGTATTAAAGAATTATTTTCTCATGCTTTTAGCAGTTGATTTTTTCATTAGCAAATTGGTCTTTGAGGAGCATCTTGAAAAATTTTGATATGTTTGAGGCTAATGCACTATCTACTTCTTTGGAAAGTGGAAACTCATTTATGGTAGTTTTTGTTCTTTTAACTATGTATGTGGTTAATAGCACTCTTGCCCCTTCTCTGCCCTAGTTTGAATATTATTAGGGATTTTTGATTGCTTCACTACTTATGTGTTGTGTTCTTTCATTTGGTTAGAAGAATTTATGAAGCAAATTGAAATTTAAGGGCCAAAATATTATCCACTAGTTTGAGGTACTGTTTCACAATAAAGTGGTTTATTACACACTGATTTTATAAGAATATGTTTTGCTGTTGAATAAATCCTCTCATGTGGAGTTCAGTGTTGGAATGCCATTTGTCTGAATGAATTGATTTACCTTTGTGGGCCTGTCTTGATATTGTAGTTGTTGGATGGTGGCAGCAGAGCAAGTGTAGGATTGGAAAGTTATCCAGCATGAAGTTAGAATTGGTCAAAATAGTTAGTAGAAATGTCCCTGAGATTTTTCACTATATTGCAGAATTGTATAGAACTGGGAGAAAATCAGTGCTAAGAGCATTTTCAGAAATTTTGGTTGGTAGTTTAGGTTAAAATATCGTTTTGATAGCCTTTTCTTTATAATAAAATATCTATTGACACATTTATTTCTATTTTGATACACATAATTCTTTTTGTTTTTAATTTGTTACACTTCACCACCAAATATATAGTTTTTATTGTCTTTTTACTCAAGAATTGCCAAGAAGATGCTTTTAGAAGAAATTAAAGCCAATCTTTCCTCCGATGAGGATGGATCTTCAGATGATGAATCAGAAGAAGGGAAAAAAAGAAGTGGAAAACACAATGAAGAAAACCCTGGAGATGAGGGTGAGCTCCCCAAAGAGAAGCTCAAAGAGATGTCATAATTATTTGACCAATTCAGGCTTTGAAGACTGTCTGACCATGAAATCTCTTAACACATGCATTTGAAGTTTATTAAAATGTTGAAAACTTTACTACCTTTACTCCGTTTGAATATCTGGTAATAATTGTGCAAGTTTTGTCAGTTACTGCCAATAAACAGATGATTTTTAAAGGAAAATTTTTTTACCTTTTAAAAAAATCTATAAATGTATACTGGTGATATTTAATCAATATTTAATAATAGTAATAGATCAAGTTTGATGTATGAGATAGCCTGTTATCACCAATGCAACACAGATAAGTACACAGCTCTGATCAGTTCCATAAATCATGATAATTGTCAACAAACAAAATATGTAGTTTTACAACATTTTAAAGGAAAAAACGCTGAAGGTTTTACTGATTTGTTTTCTCCATTTAGAAGCAAAAAATCAAGTCAATTCTGAATCAGATTCAGATTCTGAAGAATCTAAGAAGCCAAGATACAGACATAGGCTTTTGAGGCACAAGCTGACTGTGAGTGATGGAGAATCTGGAGAAGAAAAAAAGACGAAGCCTAAAGAGCACAAAGAAGCCAAAGGCAGAAATAGAAGGAAGGGTAAGACATTTTAATTCTGATAGCAAGGAACATACTGGTTTTATAAACTAAGTATAGTTGTGAAATTTAAGTATATTGGCTCCAACAATTGACCACCTATATTAGGTGAGTATCAGCACACTGACAACAACTATTCTGAGAGTGAAATAAAGAATTTAGAGTGGGAAGATAACCCAGAAACTTGAGAGATGACACAAAGACTATTTTTGACCTTTAGTAGTCATATACATTTAGATTAAAAAGACAAAGAAATATGACAATAAATAAAATATGCATTAAAGTTATGTAGAAAATTTAAGACTGCCTGTAAGTGCAGGAAGAAATAATGAGGAAAGATAGAACATACAATTAATTTGGATAGATTTATGCAAGTTTATATGTAAAACTTTAGCCAGATTAAATTTTTATTACATTAAAAGTCTGAAACCTTCTGCACTGAGTTACTTACCTGTTTCCAGCATCATGGTAAACATCGAGGATACAAAATGAATAAGGAAATCATTGTCTTATGTGATGGTTTTCAACCTGACTACACATGCAGTTAACTTGGATTTAAAAATATACCTATGGCAGGGCTGCACCCCAAGCCAATTACAGCATAATTGGTGGTGGTGGGACCTATGTATCCATATGTTTTAAGAGCATCTCTGATATGATTTGGCAGTCATTGGTTTAATAAGAATTATTGACATTAATATTATACGAAATTATAGTACCATGAGGGTTGTCTTGTATAACAGAGGTATTATAAAGTGTGGCACTGAGAGGATTTCTTTAGCTTCTTGGGGGCTAGGGGTTATCATCAGAGAAGACTTCACAAAGGTGAAGAGTTTCACCCAGCAGATCAAGTTCTAAATGGGGAGCAGGTAGATGTATTGTGAAGATGTATAATACAAGCAGGGAAAAAATTATAAAAGCCTCTGCAAATTGTTTAGCACATGGTGGAGGGGATGCAATTAATGTGGTATAGTTGGAGTATAGGAGGGAGTAGGGAAAGGAACAGCAGGAAATTAGGCTGGGCCAGTAAGACAGAGACCAGATACCAGAGACCTTTGTAAGCCTGTGTTTCTCAAACTGAAGTACTTGGCAGTGGACTCATGGGTATATCAGGCTATAGAGTAAACGTGGTACATATCTTTGGTGTGTTCATTTTACTTGAGAGTTGGTGGAGAGCATTCTTATATTAAGTAATCACATATATTGAGCAATTAAATGTGAACTTTTCCTGAGAATTTCGGCTAACAAGAAGTTTAAAGAAAGTTTTTTCTTCTTTGGGGCAGATTCTGAAGACTTTACTAGCCAATTCCTGTCGGGCAGATTAACTCTTCTTTGCCACTAGGAATAAGAAAGCATTTCTGGAAGTGTCTGAGAAGTATAGTAGGCTCTATAGGATGGAGAGCCATTGAAAGGTTTAATTTTTTTTTAATTTTAAAAATTATTTTTATATCATAGCTATATTGAGACATAATTCACAAACCATACAGTTTACCAGTTTAGTGTATAATTTGTTTTTAGTGTAGTCACAGAGGAGTGCCACCACTTTTTAAAAAACTTTTTATTTAAGGTATATATACAGAAAAGTGTGCATTTCATAAGTGGATAGCTTGATGAACATGTATGGCACCTCAAGACACAGGACATTCGTTACCAGCACTCAAGAATCACAACTTCAGCACAACCACTCATTTTTTCCATCGAAAGATTTCAACCAAGGTTGTAATACGTTCAGATTAGTTGCCTGTTATTCTGTGAGACTGAAGGCTTTGAATCCATTTGAAGGATATTGCCATAGTTGATGTCAAGTGTGGTTGTTCTGGTATAAGTGTAATAGTGAGATTACCCAGTGGAGCTGTAATGTTGTGCAAATAGAGGGCTAAGGAAAGCATCTTGGAATCCTGAACATTTAAGGGCTAAAGAGCAGCAGCCATCCATTAAAGAAGAGGAGGAAGGTACCCCCCCACCCACACATATACTTAATATTTCATGGATATTTTCATGTAGACAAATAAATAATAGTACCTCATTTTGTGAATGCTTTTCTCATAAATTTCTTTGCAGCCTGAGTACAAGCCGGTCTTTCAGATTCTATAAAGGAACTGAGTGATTTAGCATTCTATAAAGGAACTGAGTGATTTAGCATAACAACATGATTTCCTGTGCATCTTCAACAAAAGGAGAAATACTGATTTTGCCTCTGAGGCTTAGCTCAGGAATAGAGTCCTTTAATGGGCCAAATACATTTGAAATGCTTTATTGAAACCCAAGTTTTCTGTGACCTGTGTTTCCATTGTCCTCTTCTGTGGGTAACTTATTACCCAGCTGTTTTGTTTTTTTTTTTTTTAGGTTCGTTTGTGTAGAAGGGAGTAAACTAAAATCCCATCATATTAATTTTTCTAATGTAGGTTATGATCATAGTGATTGATACTACATTTGGAGTTGCATGATTTTCCAAGTTTTGCAAACTCTGTTGTCCCTGTATTGTCTGGAAACTTAATGTTGGGTAATGGGGAGAAATCAAAAGCTAATAGCTGAATTATAATATTAAATCAAGTGTAGTATGTGAATTTCAGTTTTCACCTAAATTTTTAAAAAGTTATAAAAGTTATTTGGTGATAATTTCAAAAGTGTAGTTATTGATTGCCTTTATAGTAGATATTAAAATTGATGTTATTTTTCTCATGCATTATAGTGGTATTTAGTTATGTAGGACAGTGTCCTTATGCTTAAGGGTTAACTGTCATGATATCAGCACTTAATTTCAAATAGTTCAGTGCAAAAAAGGGTGCGTATATGTTTAGGGAGAGATAAAGCAAATGTGCTAAACTTAACAGTAAGTGAATATAGGAGAAAGGATACATTCAAAAATTCTTTAAAACTTTTGGTAGGTTTGAAAATTTTTTAAATAAAATGTTTGATGAAAAATGAATACTAGACTTAAAATTGTATTTAATTACAGGATAAGTTTGTGCGTGCATGTGGACACCTGTGTTCTCCCAAATTCCCAGTTGCTTAGCAGTTCTTTTTTACTATTGTTTTTTTTTATTGTGGTAAAAATATACATAACATAAAATTTTAACCATTTTTAAGTTTTTGAAGTAATTCAGTAGCATTAATATATTCACATTGTTGTGCAACCATTAACGCTATCTGCCTCCAGAATTCTTTCATCATCCCAAGCTGAAACTCACTAAACAGTAATTCCTCATTCCCCTCTTCTCCCATAGCAAGTCTTTATATTATTTATGCTTGCCTATTTTTTTTTAGATAGAATAGACCTTTGATTCTGAGGTCAGCTCATGATATTCTAAAAATATTTTATTTTGAAATAATTTTAGATTTATAGAAATGTCAGAAAAATAGTGTGGAGTTCCTATATACCCTTCACCCAGCTTCCCTAATTTAATACCTTATACTTATTACAGCACAACAATCAAAACCAGGAAATTAACATTGATGCAATACTATTAGTTCAACCAGGGTTTGACAGACTACACCTGTAGGCTAAATCTGACCTTCTGCCTTTTTTTATAAGTAAAGGTTTATTGGGGCACTGTTATACTTATTCAGTTACTGCTTTCATGTGTTTACAGTGGCAAAGTTGTGTAGAGATGAGTGGTTGCAGCAGAGACCATATAGCCTACAAAGTTGAAAATACTTACCGTCAGACCTCTGACCTCTGATGTAAACTATAGATTTTATTTGGGTATCATTATTTTTCCCACTGATGTTCTTTTACCACTTTGGAATCCATTCTAGGATCCCACATTGCATTCACTTGTCTCCTTAATCTATTCCAATCTGACAGTTCCTTTGTCTTTTCTTTCATGACCTTGACGCTTTTGAAGTCTATTATCAATTATTTTCTAGACTGTCCATCTATATATTTTTGTCTAGTGTCTTATGGTTAGATTTAGGTTATTAGGCATTTTGACAACAGTACTACAAAAGTGATATTGAATCTTTCTCAGTGTATCATACCAAGGGTGTATGATGACAATATGTCTTATTACTGGTAATGCTAACCTGATTTAAGTTGCTTAAGTTGGTGTCTGCTGGATTTTTCCACTGTAAAAAGAAAAACTATTTTTCTGTTCATATTTAATATCTTGTGGGGAGATACTTTGAGACAATGCAAATATCCTGTTTCTCATCATACTTATGCCCACTAATTTTAGCATCCAACTGCCTGAGCAGTTTTTACTGTGATGTATGTGTAAGTGGTGATTTTCAGTTTCTTTCATTACTTCTAGGAAGAGTTGTTTCCCCCTGTTTATTTATTTATTGCATTGCTTATATTAATATGGACTTATAGATAGATACTTATTTTGTTCTATGAGTTATAATCTGGTTGTTCATTTTGTTGCTCACATTGTTCCAGCTTTGCTTATTGGGAGCTTCTCAAGTTGGATCCTGTGTCCTTTGAATATATCCCCATCATTTTTTGAGCACTGCTTTACTTTCTGGCACCACAAGATAGTCCAGGCTCATCTTATATTTTCCCTGCCTGGCTTCCTCTGGCCAGAAAGATATGGGTATTCTCCTGGGGTTTCAGATGCCTGTGTCTTAGTGGCAGTTTTGGTACAGAAAAATAAAATTTTGGAGAGAAAAAATAAAATTGGGAATTCACCTTATATTCTTGTGATATGCAGGGCTCTGCTCCTTTTCCCAGTGCTGTGGCTAGAAATGCAGTCCTCCCAGAGTTTTGCTGTCAGCACCCTCTGCATAGTTTTGGAATTCAGCCGGCCTTCCTGTCAAAACCAGGAAAGAAAGGAGGAAAAAATAAAACACATGACATTCACATCCCTCCACAATTTTATGGGGATCATTATTCAGGTTTTGATTTCAGTCCCTAGTCTGCCTGCTCTTGTTTCCTTTTCAGTTCTTAGGTTGTTATTTTATGTATTCTGTCTATAGTTTTCAGTTGTCATAAATGGCAGAGGGTCTGTAATCGCCCTTATTCCACCTTGGCCAGCCTACTTTGCTTGTTTTAAATAACCAGAATTCTTTTATTGACAGGCAATTTCTCATTTTGTCAATTCGTATATAATTAATACTTATATTTTAATGTAGAATCATAATTTTATAACCATAGTTGGATTTCACTTGATTTTTTTATAAATACCATTTGTGTCATTAACTGGTCTAATCTATATGACATAATATGTACTACAGATATTATTCTCATAATACTCTAAGTTTTAATGTGAAGTTATTGACAAATTGCATTTCTATTGGGAAGTATTTAATAACTTTTAATATATATTTTTATTCAAGTGAGCAGTGAAGATTCTGAAGATTCTGATTTTCAGGAATCAGGAGTTAGTGAAGAAGTTAGTGAATCTGAAGATGAACAACGGCCAAGAACACGGTAAATATATAGTATTTTCTAAAATTTTAGGAATTAATCTGAATAACCATGCTTCAAATTATTTGTAGAAAGTTTGCTGTTACTAATAAAGTAAAATATTTAACATTTTGATTTGAAACTAATTATTAATTTAAAAATAGTACGTATAAACATGCTATATATACTTGAATTGTATGTTCTAAATTAGGTGGACTTTCAGTGTGCAAAAACACGCTTAACTGTAATTTTTCGTTGTTGTGGTGAGAAGTTGTAGTAGGTAAGAGGCTCTGTAGACAAACTACTGCACTCTAACTCCTGGCTTTACTACTTCCTGTTTGTATGAATACTCTGTGCTTCAGTTTCCTCATCTGTAAAATGGGGGATTACATTATTATTTACCTTATTGATTATTGTAGGCATTAAATGAGATGGTGCATGTAAAGGACTTATAATAGTGCCTATTTGGTAATTAGTAAGTGCTCCATGAATGCTAATTATTGCTGTTTGTAGTACTACTAGTATTATAGTAATTAAGATTTGTTTGTTCTCTCAATACACATAGCTACTGATCTAGATTACAAGTTATTTAAAATTTTGCTTCCTTCTTAGCATAGTATTTTAGATAATAACCATTCTAAGAAATTTTTTATTTCCTCCAGAATAATATGATACTTCTATCAACTTATCAATTTGTGTTTGTGTGAGTGTGTATATGTATATCTACATAGCTGTTTGCACTTGTAAATTTTAAAATATTTGAGGTTGTTTTAGATTAATACCAGGTTGTGCCTGGAGTATAGTAACGTACTGTACTTCAGGGAAATATAAAATAACAATAGGATACAATGAGAATTTTAAAGCACTGAGATGGAATTCATATAGCACAAAATTCACTATTTTAAAGAGTAGAATACAGGGATTTTTAGAATATTCACAAAGTTGTGCATCTACTACCACTATCTAATTTCAGAACATTTCCATCATCCCAGAAAGAAATCCTGTACCCCTTAGCCGTCATTTCCCGTTCTTCCTGCTTCTCATCCCCTGGCAAAAACTAATCTATTTGTGTATGGATTTACTTATTCTGAACATTTCATATGAATAGATTCGTAAATATGTGTCTTTTTTATGAATGGATTTTCTCAGTTAGCATAATGTTTTCAGTGTTTATCCAGGGCTGTAGCTTGTTACAGTACTTTATTCCTTTTTAAAAAAGTATTTTATTGATGTATAGTTGATTTACAATGTTGTGTTAATTTCTGCTATATAGCAAAGTGATTCAGTTATACATATTTATATTCTTTTTTGTATTATTTTCCATTATGGTTTATCACAGGATATTGAATATAGTTCCCTGTGGAACTTGAGTATAGTTCAAGTAGGACCTTGTTGTTTATCCATCCTATATATAATAGTTTGTGTCTGCTAATCACAAACTCCCAAGTCCTTCCCTCCTTCACCCCCTCACTCCCCCTTGGCAGCCACAAGTCTGTTCTCTACGTCTGTGAGTCTGTTTCTGTTTCATAGATATGTTCATTTGTGTCCTATTCTAGATTCCACATATAAGGGATATCATATGGTATTTGTCTTTCTCTTTGTGACTTACTTCACTTAGTATGGTAATCTCTAGGTCCATCCAAGTTGCTGCAAATGGCATTGTTTCACTTTTTTGACGACTGAGTAATATTCCATTGTGTGTATATGTGTGTGTGTGTGTGTGTGTGTGTATGTACACACACCACATCTTTATCCATTCATCTGTAGACGGACATTTTAGGTTGTTTCCATGTCTTGGCTATGGTAAATAGTGCTGCTAGGAACATAGGGGTGCATGTATCTTTTCGAATTATAGTTTTGTCTGGGTATATGCCCAGGAATGGAATTGCTAGATCATATGGTAACTCTAATTTTAGTTTTTTGAGGACACTCCATACTGTTTTCCATAGCGGCTGCACCAATTTACATTCCCACCACCAGTGTAAGAGGGTTCCCTTTTCTGCACACCCTCTCCAGCATTTATTATTTGTGGACTTTTTAATGATGGCCATCCTGAATGGTGTGAGGTGGTACCTCATTGTAGTTTTGATCTGCATTTCTCTAATAATTAGTGATGATGAGCATCTTTTCATGTGCTTTCTGGACATCTGTATGTATTCTTTGGAAAAATGTCTATTTAGATCTTCTGCCCATATTTTTGATTGGGATTTTTTGTTATTTTTATTGAGCTGCATGAGCTATTTGTATATTTTGGAGTTTAATTCCTTGTCAGTCGCATTGTTTGCAAATATTTTCTCTCATTCTGTGGGTTATCTTCTCCTTTTGTTTGTGGTTTCCTTCACTATGCTAAAGCTTTTAGGTTTAATTAGATCCCATTTGTTTATTTTGGTTTTATTTTCATTATTCTAGGAGGTGGATCTGAAAAGATATTGCTGCAAGTTATGTCAAAGAGTGTTCTGCCTATGTTTTTCTCTGTTTTATAGTATCTGATCTTACATTTAGGTCTTTAATCCATTTTGAGTTTATTTTTGTGTACAGTGTTATAGAATGTTGTAATTTCATTCTTTTACATGTAACTGTCCAGTTTTCCCAGCACCACTTATTGAAGACATTGTCTTTTCTCCATTGTATATTTTTGCCTCCTTTGTTGTAGATTAATTGACCATAGGTGCATGGGTTTATTTCTGGGCTTTCTATACTGTTCAAATGATCAATATTTCTGTTTGTGTGCCAGTACCATACTGTTTTGATTACTCTAGCTTTGTAGTATAGTCTGAAGTCAGGGAGCCTGATTCCTCCAGCTTTGTTTTTCTTTCTCAGGATTGCTTTGGCTATTCAGGGTCTTTTGTGTCTCCATATAAGTTTAAAAAATTTTTTGTTCTAGTTCTGTGAAAAATGACATTGGTAATTTGATAGGGATTGACTTGAACCTGTAGATTGCCTTGGGTAGTACAATCATTTTGACAATATTCATTCTTCCAATCCAGGAACATGGTATATCTTTCCATCTGTTTTTGTCATTTTTGATTTCTTTTATCAGTGTCTCTTGTGATTTGATGACACTCTTTAGTGTTGTGTTGCTTTTTCTTTTTTGTGTGTGTATCTATTGTAGATTTTTGGTTTGCAGTTACCATGAGGTTTTGATATAGCAGTCCATATATATACAAGATTGTTTTAAGTTGCTGGTCTCTTAATTTCCAGAGCATTTCCAATATCCTGCATTTGTACTCTTCTCACGATTGCTGATTTTGACATCATATTTGTGTGTGGTTGACTTCCTACCTTCACTGTATGTTTGCCTTTACCAGTGAGCTCTTCCATTCATAATTTTCTTGTTTCTAGTTGTGGCCTTTTCTGCCTAGAGAAGTTCCTTTAGCATTTGCTATAAAGGTGGGTTTTGTTGTATTGAATTCTCTTAGCTTTTGCTTGTCTGTAAAGCTTTTGATTTCTCTGTTGAATGTGAATGAGAGCCTTGCTGGGTAAAGGATTCTTGGTTGTAGGTTTTACCCTTTCATTACTTTAAATATATCATGCCACTCCCTTCTGGCCTGCAGCGTTACTGCTGAAAAATCAGCTGATAACATTATGGGGATTCCGTTGTATGTTTTTTGTTGCTTTTCCCTTGTTGCCTTTAATATTTTCTCTTTGTCTTTAATTTTTGTCAGTTTGATTAGTATGTGTCTCGGCATGTTCCTCCTTGGGTTTATCCTGTGTTGGACTCTGCACTTCCTGGACTTGAGTGTTTCCTTTCCCACGTTAGGGGAATTTTCAGCTCTTATCTCTTCAGATATTTTCTCAGGGCCTTTCTCTCTCTTCTCCTTCTGGGCCCCCTATAATTTGAAAGTTGGTGCATTTAATGTTTTCCCTGAGGTCTCTGAGACTGTCCTCCTTTCTTTTCATTCTTTTTTCTTCATTTTGTTCTGTAGCAGTGATTTACAGGAATCTGTCTTCCAGCTTACTCATTCATTCTTCTGCCTTATTTATTCTGCTATTTTTTTAAATATATATTTATTTATTTATTTATTTTTGGCTGTGTTGGGTCTCTGTTGCTGCACGCAGGCTTTCTCTAGTTGCAGTGAATGGGGGCTACTCTTTGTTGCGGTGCTTGGCCTTCTCATTCCAGTGGCTTCTCTCATTGCGGAGCATGGGCTCTAGGTGTGTGGGCTTCAGTAGTTGCAACGTGTGGGCTTAGTAGCTGTGGCTCACGGGCTCTAGAGTGCAGGCTCTGTAGTTGTGGCGCATGGGCTTAGTTGCTCCGCGGCATGTGGGATCTTCCCAGACCAGGGCTTGAACCCATGTCCCCTGCATTGGCAGGTGGATTCTTAACCACTGTGCCACCAGGGAAGTCCTTATTCTGCTATTGATTACTTCTAGTGTATTTTTCATTTCAGTTATTGTGTTGTTCATCTCTGTTTGCTCATTCTTTAAATCTCCTAGCTTTTTGTTAAACTTATTTCTTGTATCTTCTCAATCTGTGCCTCCATTCTTTTTCTGAGATCTTGGATCATCCTTACTATCATTAACTGAATTCTTTTTCAGGCAGATTGCCTATCTCCACTTCACTTAGTTGTTCTTCTGGGGTTTTATCTTGTTCCTTCGTCTGGAAAATGTTTCTCTGCCATCTCATTTTGTCTGTCTGTGTTAGTGTTCTCTGTTCCGCAGACTGCAGGATTATAGTTTGTCTTGCTTCTGGTGTCTGCCCTTTGGTGGATGAGGTTGATCCAGGGACTTGTGCAGGCTTCCTGTTGGAAGGGACTGGTGCCTGCCCACTGGTGGGTGGAGCTGGGTCTTGTCCCTCTGATGGGCAGGGCCATGTCAAGGGGGTGTGTTTAGAGTCGGCTGTGGGCTCAGGGGGACTTTAGGCAGCCTATCTGCTGATGGGTGGGGCTGTGTTCCCACTCTGTTGTTTGTTTGGCCTGAGGCATCCTAGCCCTGGAGCCTGCAGGCTGTTGGGTGGGGCCAGGTCTTGTTGCCAAAATGGTGACCTCTGGGAGAGCTCTTGCTGATGAATATTCCTTGGGGCCTCCACCACCACTGTCCTTGCCCACCACAGTGAGCCATAGCTGACCTCCACCTCCCCAGGCGACCTTCCAAGACCCACAGGTTCATCTGATCCAGTCTCCTATGGAGTCACTGCTTTGCCCTGTGGCCCAGTGCACATGAAACCTTGTGTGCGCCCTCCAAGAGTGAAGTCTCTGTTTCCCCCAGTCTTGTGGAGCTCCTGCTCTCATGCCCCGCTGGCCTTCAAAGCCAGATGCTTTGGGGTCTTCTCTTACTGATGTCAGATCCCCAGGCTGGTGAGCTTGATGTGGAGCTCACAAGTCTCACTCCTGTCAGAGAACATCTGTGATATAATTATTTTCCTGTTTGCCGGTCGCCCTCCCAGCCAGTATGGGATTTGATTGTGTGGTGAAAGCACCCCTCCTCCTGTCTCAATTGTGGCGTCTTTGGATGTAGAACATCTTTTTTGGTAGTTTCCAGTTTTTCTTGTTGATGGTTGTTCAGCAGTTAGCTGTGATTTTGATGTTTCTGTGAGAGGAGGTGAGCTCAAGTCCTTCTACTCTGCCATCTTGTCTCTTCCCTCATACCTAAATCCTAGAGTAAATTTCAAAAAGTGACATTGTTGGGTTAAAGTTTTGCAATTTTAGGACTTTTCATATATATTTTCACGCTGTCTTACAGAAGTCAGTGTTTTCTTCTCCCAGCAGAGTATGTAAATAGCCATTTCCTCATTCTTTCAACAATAAAACAATGAGCAGTCTATTAACTAGAACGTATATCTTAGGGGAACTACAATCCATTTTGAGTTAATTTTTCTGTATGGTGTAAGATAGGGGTCCAGATTCATCCTTTCGCATGTAGATACCCAGTTGTCTGAGCACCGTTTGTGAAAAGACTGTTTTCCGTATTGCATTGTCTTGACCTCCTTGTGGAAAATCAATTGACCATAAACATAAAGTTTTATTTCTGGACTCTCATTTCTCTTCCATTGATCTGCATGTCTATCCTTTATGCCAGGAACGTACTGTCTTGATTAATGTAACTTTGTATACCAATTCCTAAGCGCAAAAATACATTTCTCACCACAAATTGTTGTTACTGTTTTTGTTTTAATTTGTGTGAGCTGGTATGAATAAAATCATATCTAAGTTTTGTAATCTGTTTTTTTTTAATTTAAAGAGATGGTGAATATTTTTCATGTGTATATTGACGATTTATATTTCTAAAGGCCCTCCATCCATCTTACTACTCATATGCTAAACCTCCCCCTTGAATAAATTAAAATGTCGATTGGATTTGTTTGATTTTTTTTTAACTTTATTTTTTTGATCACTGGATTTCAAATTAAGGGTTCTCCTTTTTGAACCTAGTGAAGGTTTTTTTGGCTCTTTGATTTTTCCTTTATCTTTTTTAGGAATGTACACACAGGTAAAGCAGTTCTAAAATAGTTCATAATTTACTTAAGGAAATTCATCATGAAGTATTTTATTTTGCATTTTAAATATTCTTTAGGTCTGCAAAGAAAGCAGAGTTGGAAGAAAATCAGCGAAGTTATAAACAGAAAAAGAAAAGGCGACGCATCAAGGTTCAAGAAGATTCATCCAGTGAAAACAAGGTAGTAAATAATGAGATTTACTGTGTGCTCTTGGAATTATAACTGGTACAGTAGACTATTGTAAATATTTTATTACATCTTCTGCATTCCATTCATTAGTTAAATTCTACTCATTTATTTTTTTTTATTTATTTTCTTTTTTTAACATCTTTATTGGGGTATAATTGCTTTACAATGGTGTGTTAGTTTCTGCTTTATAACAAAGTGAATCAGTTATACATATACATATGTTCCCATATGTCTTCCCTCTTGCGTCTCCCTCCCTCAATCCATAACTCTCTCTCGCCCTGTCTACTCATTTATTTACATTTTAAATTTTGTGGAAGAATTGACTTACTGAATGTATAAATATGCAGAAGTATTAACTTTGATATATTATCAATATTTTTCTTTTCCTTAACTGAATCTAATGGAAGTTTTAAGCTGTTCTAATTCATTATTTCCATTCTTAGGAAATAATAGGACTTGATGTGAAGTATTCTGTCTGAAGACATAAAACATAATGACTCATATGTGATTAAATTTCTTTTACCAGTGAAGTCAGTCAATTTAAGTTTCTTGTACAATATATAAGCAGAATTATTTAGAGTACAAGTTCTCTGTAATGTTTTGTCAATCCTATTGTCTTTTGGGGGGAGTTCATTTTTTTAATGAACCTTTTAACCATTTCTAACGTGCAATTCAGTGGCCTTAATTACATTCATAATTGGGAACTCTGTACCACTTAAACGGTAACTCCGATTCCCACCTATCTGCAGCCCCTCATAACATCTAATTCTAATTTCTGTGTCTATGAATTTACCTGTTTTAGGTATTTCATACAAATGGAATCACACAGTATTTGTCCTTTTCTGTCAGGCTTCTTTCATTGACATAATGTTTTCACGGTTTATCCACGTTGTGGCATATGTCAGAATTTCCTTTCTTTTTAAGGCTGGATAGTATTCCATTGTATGTATATATCACTTTGTGTTTATCCATTCATCTGTTGATGGATGTTTGGGTTGTTTATACCTTTGGCTATTTTGAATAATGCTGCTGTGAATGCAGGCGAGTCCCTGCTTTTAATTCTTTTGGTTATAATCTGAGAAGTGGAATTGCTGGATCATATGGTAATTCTGTGTTCAACTTTTTGAGGAACTGTCACACTGTTTTCCCAGTGCACCAGCCTTCCAGTTTTTCTACATCCTCACCAACACTTTTTATTTTCTGTTTTTTTTAATAGCCATGCTAATGGGTGTGAGTTAGTATCTCATTTGTGGTTTTGATTTAAATTTCCCTAATGACAAGTGATGTTGAATACCTTTTTATGTGCTTATTGGACATTTCTGTGTCTCCTTTGGAGAAAGGTCTGTTCAGTCCGTTGCCCCCTTTTTAGGGTTGTTTTATTAATACTCTTCTATATTACAAAGTGTAATTCTAAAGCTTTTCAGTACGCTTTCTTCCACCTTTTCTTGGTATGTTAATTGGAATTTCAAGTGGACAAATTAGAAAACTTTATAGTATTAACCTTTGATCATTTAAATTCCATAGAGTAATTCTGAAGAAGATGATAAAGAAGAAGATGAAGAAGAAGAAGAAGAAGATGAAAATGACGATTCCAAGTCTCCTGGAAAAGGCAGAAAGAAAATTCGAAAGATTCTTAAAGATGATAAACTGAGAACAGAAACACAAAATGCTCTTAAGGAAGAGGAAGAGAGACGAAAGCGTATTGCTGAGCGGGAACGTGAGCGAGAGAAATTGAGAGAGGTAAACCAATTTTTATTTATGATTTTTTTAAATATATGACCTTCATAGATATACTTTAGTATTTCAAGAATAGGATGTTGTAATCAACCACAGATTTTTAGTTACAGTTACTTTTTCCTATTAGCAATATTTTATGCAACTTATAAATCTTCATTAGATTATATGAATTAGGTACAGAAAAGAGTTGAGATTCTTGATCACCAGAGTGATTGTGTTTTATTTGGAGTAGAAAACTGTTAAGAGGTTATTGCTTAAATCCATAAAGCATTTCAATTTTTTGAATAAACTTTTTCTTGTAAAAAATTTTAAGCACAGGTACAGGCAGAAGGAATAGTGTTATAAATCTCCATGTATCCATTACCCAGCTCCAATAATTACTAACACGTGGCCAGTTTTGTTTAATCTGTTCTTTTGCCTTCAGATTATTTTGGAGAAGTCTCAGAAATCATATCATTTTGTTTATATATAGTTCAGAATATATTGTTGAAAGATAAGGACTTTTTAAACATTACCATAGTGCCATTATTACACTGAAACTTTAACAGTAATTCCATAATATCATCAAATATCCAGTTAAAATTCAAAATAATTTCATTTTCCTCACAAACATGATAGTGGTTTTGAAAATAGTTGGTGTGAATCAGGATCCTAAGAAAGTCTCACTACATATTGTGTTGCATTTGGATACTTACGTTTATGTTTATCCTTAAGCTAATACCACACTGTCTTGATTACTGTAACCTTATAGTAAGTCTTGAAATCAGATACTGTAACTTCTACAACTTTGTTCTACTTTTTTATTTATTTATTTTTAATTCTATTTATTTATTTATTTATTTATGGCTGCGTTGGGTCTTCATTGCTGTGCGCGGGCTTTCTCTAGTTGCAGTGAGCGGGGGTTACTCTTCGTTGCAGTACACAGGCTTCTCGTTGTGGTGGCTTCTCTCATTGCGGAGCAGGGGCTCTAGGCGTGCGGGCTTCAGTAGTTGTGGCACATGGGCTCCGTAGTCGTGGCTCACGGGCTCTAGAGCACAGGCTCAGTAGTTGTGGAGCATGGGCTTAGTTGCTTCGCAGCGTGTGGGATCTTCCCGGACCAGGGCTCAAACCTGTGTCCCCTGCCTTGGCAGGCAGATTCTTAACCACTGCTCCACGAGGGAAGCCCTGTTCTACCTTTTTATAGTTGTTTTGGCTCTACTCAATTATTTGCATATGGTTTAGTATCCTCTTGTCAATTTTTAACAAGAATCTTCCTGGAACTTTTATTGGGATTGTGTTGGATATTTAGATTAGTGACATCTTAACGGTATTTTGTTTACTGTTACATAAATATAGTATATTTCTCCATTTATTTAGTGCTCCTTTTATTTCTCTTAGCAATGTTTTATGCTTTTCATTGTACAAACCTAGCACATATTTTGCTAAATTTATCCCTAAGTAATTTATACTTTTTGATGTCATTGTAAATGAAATTTTAAGTGATTTAAAGACCTTGTGTTCTATGACCTTGCCAAATTCTCTTACGAGTTCTAGTAGCTTTTTTTGTAGATTCCTGAAGATTTTCTACATATTCAGTCATGTTGTCTATACACAGAAACCATTTTATTAATTTCTTTCAAATTTATTGTTCATTTCTGTTTTTAAATTATAAAAGGATATTTAATTTTTTCAAGTGCTTTTCTTTTTATAAATTTATTTCTTTCTTTTTGGCTGCGTTGGGTCTTCGTTGCTGCGTACAGGCTTTCTCTAGTTGCAGTGAGCGGGGGCTACTCTTTGTTGTGGTGTGCGGGCTTCTCATTGCGGTGGCTTCTCTTGTTCTGGAGCACGAGGTCTAGGGCACGTGGGCTCAGTAGTTGTGGCTCGCGGGCCCTAGAGCGCAGGCTCAGTAATTGTGGCCCATGGGCTTAGTTGCTCTGCAGCATGTGGGATCGTCCCAGACCAGGGCTTAGCCTGTGTCCCCTGCATTGACAGGCGGATTCATACCCACTGTGCCACCAAGGAAGCTGTCAAATGCTTTTAAATGTATCTGGTGATCTAGAAAATTAGTCTTGCATTGCTAGAATAAGCCTTGCTTGGTTATGGTATATTACTCTTTTTATATATTGTTGTATTTCTTTTGCTATATTGTTTTAACAGGAGTTTTACCTCACTGTTAAGGAGACATATTGGTTTGTAAATTCCTTTTCTTGTAATATCTTTCTGTTTTTGCTATCACAGTAATACTGTTCTCATGTAAAATGAGTAGGGAAGTGCTCTATCTCCTCTTCTTCTTCTTTTTTTTTTTTGCGGTACACGGGCCTCTCACTGTTGTGGCTTCTCCCATTGCGGAGCACAGGCTCCGGATGTGCAGGCTCAGTGGCCATGGCTCACGGGCCTAGCTGCTCCATGGCATGTGGGATCTTCCTGGACTGGGGCACGAACCCGTGTCCCCTGCATCGGCAGGCGGACTCTCAACCACTGTGCCACTAGGGAAGCCCTCCTCTGTCTTCTTAAAAGGATGTTTGTAAGATAGATATTATTTCATTCTTAAATGTTTGATAGAATTCTCCAGTGAAGCTATTGGTCTGATGTTTTCTGAGTTTTTAGAAAATTTTAAACAGATTCAGTTACTTTAATAAATGTTGGGCTATTTAGACTTATCTGTTTCTCCTTAGGCCTGTTTTGGTCAATTTTGTCTTTAAGGAATTTGTCCATTTCATTTATGTAGTCTAATTTATTGATGTAAATTTGTTCACAGTATTCCCTTATTAAGTTTTTTGTTTTTTGTAGGCACTGTCATGATATCTCATCTTTCATTTGTGTTATTGATAATTTGTCTTTTTTTTTCTTGATTAGTCTCTCTAGAGGTTTAGCAATTTTACTATCTTTTCAAAAACACCAGCTTTGGATTTAATTTCCTTTATTGTTTTCACCTTTTTCTAATTCATTGGTTTCCATTCTATTTTTATGTTATCACTCTTTCTTTGGGTTTAATTTGCTTTTTTACCAGCTACTTAAGGTGAATTTTGGATCTTGCTCCTTTTTTAATATATACATTTAAAGGTATAAAGTTCCCCACTCTGCATACTGTTTTAAATGCTGCAGTGTATGAATTTTGATGTTTTGTGTTTTCCTTTTACTCTGTTCAGCTCTTTCCTATTTTTCTTATGACCCAGAAAATGATGTATCTTTCTGAACGTTCCATGTATATATTCTGCCATTGTGGGGTGAAATATTCTATAAATTTCAATTAGGTTATGATGGTTTATTACATTCAGGTCCTGTGTATCCTTTTTTTTTTTTTTAAGTTAACACTTAAAAAAGTGTTTATTTAGGCTGCACCAGGTCTCAGTTGTGGCATGTGGGATCTTTTTTTTTTTTTCCTAGTTGCAGCATGCGGACTCTCAATTTGCAGCACGTGGACTTCTTAGTTATGGTATGCAGAGTCTTAGTTGCAGCAGGCGAACTCTTAGTTGTAGCATGCATGTGGGATCTACTTCCCCGACCAGGGGTCGAACCCGGGCCCCCTGCATTGGGAGCGTGGAATCTTATCCACTGGACCACCAGGGAAGTCCCAGGTCCTGTTTATCCTTAATGATATTTTGTCTCATATTGAGAGAGCAGTGTTGAGGTCTCCAACTATAATTGTTAATTTGTCATTTTCTCATTGCACTTCTCTCAGTTTTTTGCTTATAGTTTGTTATTAGGTACATGTACATGTATGATTGTTATTCCTTTCTTGTGAATTGACCCATTATCAATGAGTAATGTCCCCTTTTACCTCTGGTGATTTTTCACCATCTGAAATCTACTCTGTGTGATGATAGTATAGTCACACCATCTTTCTTTTCAAGCATTTTACTATGAAAAGTTCCACCGTACTGCAAGGTTTACAGAATTTCCCAGTGATTTCCCATAAACTCAGGTCCTAGATTTTCTGTTAACATTTTACTATACTTGGTTTGTTACATTCCTATTTATTTACTAATCTCTCTATCGATCATTATATTTTTTATGCATTTCAATGTCAATTGCAGACATCATTTCACTTAACCTTAATGCTTTAGCTTGCATGTCATTAGCTAGAATTCATATTTATTAAAAATTTTTCTTTTTATGTAAAATTTATTTTGAGTGAAATGTACCAATCTTAAGTGTACATTTGCTTTTGACATACCATGGAATGCACACATCTACGTATTTTTGTGTTTTTCTTCAGCTTGCCTTTTTTCCTTTTACTTAATGTTTCGAGAGTGTTCTGTCCTCCCTAGGTTGTGTCTGCTCTTAACTGTGAAACAGCTTATCTGTTGAATGGATGTACCACTGTCAATCCTCCCCTCCCCAAATCTTCTTTTGAGGTACAGTTAGGTTGTTCCAACGTTTTCACTAAATTGGAGTATCCTGTTACATATTGGCATGACTATTTTTGTTTGTGCTTCTTTGGGTTTTTTAAAAAAATTTCTTACTATTTTAACTATTTTTAAGTACACAGTTCAGTGAAATACATGTTGTGTAACCATCATCACCATCCTTTTTCATGACTTTTTTATCATCCTAAGCAGAAACTGTACCCATTTAACAATAAATTCCCATTCCCCCTTCTCCCTAGTCTCTTGTAACCCCTCTTCTACTTTCTGTCTCTATGAATTTGGCTATTCTAGGTACCTCATATGAGTGGAATCATTCAGTATTTGTCCTTTTCTGTCTGTCTTATTTCACATGGCAGAATGTTTTCAAGATTCATTCATGTTATATCAACTATCAGAATTTAATTTCTTTTTAAGGATGAACAGTATATTCTATGCATATACAACATTTTGTTTATTCATTTATCTGTTGATGGATACTTAGGTTTCTTCCACTTTTTGGCTATTGTGAATAATGGTGCTTTGAACATGGATGTACAAGTATCTCTTCAAGTTCCTGCTTTCCAGTCTTCTGGGTATATATACAGAAGTGGAATGGTGGAAGATATGGTAATTCTTGATGTATTTTTTGAGGAATCACCACAGTGTTTTCCACAACAGCTGCACCATTTTATATTTCCACCAGCAATGCATACAGGTTCCAATTTCTCTACATCTTTACAATATTTCTTTTCTTTCTTTTCTCTTCTTTCTTCTCTGCCTCTCCCGTCTTTTGTAATAGCCAACCTAATGATTGTGAAGTGGTATTTCATTATGTTTTTTTTTTTTTTTTTTAGACTAATGATGTTGATCATCTTTTCATGTGCATATTGACCATTTGTATATTTTTGGAGAAATGTCTATTGAAATCCTTAGCACATTTTAAAATTGTGCTTTTTTTGTTATTGTTGTATTGTAGGGGTTCTTTATATATTCTGGATATCAGTCTCTTATCATATATGTAATTTGCAAATATATTCCCCCATTTTGTGGATTATCTTTAATTCTATTGATAAGTATCCTTTGCATAAAAGTTTGAAATTTTGATGAAGTCCAGTTTATCAATTTTTTTTTCATTGCCTGTACTATTGTTGTTTTATTTAAGACATCATTGCCAAATCCTTTGTCATGACAGTTTCTTTCTTTGCCATTTTGTATAATCCTGTTAATATGCTATTGAATTTGGTTTGCTAGTACTTTGTTGAGGAGTTTTGAATCTATATTAATAGAGAATCTGTAGCTTTCATATAGTTTATTTGTCTGAATTTTGAATCAGGGTAATGCTGGTCTCATTGAATGAATTAGAAAATATTCCCTCATCTTCAGTTTTCTAGAAGAGTTTGAGAAAAATTGTCATTATTTTTTAAATGTTTGGTAAAATTCACCAGGGAAGCCCATCTGGCCCTAGGCTTTGTTCTTTGTTGGAAGTTTGATTACTGATTCAGTGTTCTTAACTAGTTTAGCAGTCTGTTCAGATTTTGTTTTTTTCATGGGTCTGATCTGGTGGTTTGTGTTTCTAAGAATTTTTCCATTTCATCTATGTTATCCATTTTGTTGTATAGTTGTTCGTAGTATTCTTTCATAATTATTTTTATTCCTGTAAAATTGCTAGTAATGTCATCACCTTTATTTCAGATTTTAATAATTTGAATCCTCTGTCTTTTTGTCTTACTCATTCTAACTAAAGATTTGTGAATTTTATTCTTTTCAAAGAACCAACTTTTGATTTTGTTGATTTTCTCTTTTTCTAGTGTCTGTTTTATTTCTGTCTGCTCTAATCCATATTATTTCCTTCCACCTGCTAGCTTGGGTTTAGTTTGCTCCTCTTTTTCTACTTCTTTAAGGTGTAAAGTTAAGTTCTCAATTTGTGATCTTATTTCCTTTTTAATGTGTGTGTTTACCACTATACATTCCCCACTTGGCACTTCTTTTGCTGAATCCCACAGGTTTTAGTATTTTGTGTTTTCATTTTAATTTGTCTGAAGGTATTTTCTAATGTCCCTTGTGGTTTCTTATTTGACCTATTGGTTATTTAAGAGTATCTTGTTTAATTTATGCATATTTGCATTTTTCCCATTGTCCTTTTGTTATTGATTTCTAGTTTCATTCCACTGTGATTGGAGAAGATAGTTTTTTATGATTTTATTTATTTACTTATTTTTAAGTGGTCAGTAAAACCTTTCATTTTATTTATTTTTTATTGAAGTATAGTTGATTTTTATGATTTTAATCTTCTAAAATTTATTAAGGCTTGTTTTGTGCCCTAACATGTGGTCTGTCCTTGAGAAGTTCCATGTGCACTTGAGAAAATTCGTACTCTGCTGTTGTTGAGCAGAGTGTTCTGTGTGTTAGGGCTAATTGGTTTACAGGGTTGTTCAAGTTCTGTGTTTCCCTGTTGATCTTTAGTTGGCTTGTTCTATGCATTATTGAAAGTAGGGTGTGATGTCTCCAAACTATTATTGTAGAACAGCCTATTTCTCCTTTCAATTCTGTCAGTGTTTGCTTCATATAATGTGGGACTCTGTTTTGGGTGCATTTATGTTTATGATTGTTATATCTTTTTGATTAATTTACTCATCTGTTTATATATATATATATATATATATTGCCTTTTGTAATTGTTTTTGACTTAAAGTCTATTTGTCTGATGTTTATATAGCCATCCCAGCCTTCTTAGTTGCTGTTTACATGGAATATCTTTTACCATTCTTTCATTTTCAACCTATTTGTGTCTTTTGATCTAAAGTGAGTCTTTTGTAGACAACCAATATTTGGATCATTTTTTAATGAATTTTAGCATTCTGTGCCTTTTGATTGGCAGTTTAATCCGTTACATTTTCAGTAAGTACTGATAAGTAAGGATTTACTTCTTCCATTATGCTATATTTTATATGTCTTACTGCTTTTTTGCTCATCATTTCCTCCATTGCTTCCCTTTTTTTTGGTTTGTTTATTTCATTTTTTGCAGTGACACATTTTGATTCCCATCTCATTTTCTTTTGTGTAATCATATGTAGATATTTTCTTTGTGGTTAACATGGGATTACATATAAGATCCTAACATCATAATGATGTAGTTTAAATTGAATGAACTTGACCTCAGTCATGCACATAAATCGTAGTCTTTTAGAGCCCCATTCCCCCCGTATATAATTCATGTCACAGATTTTGTTTTTATACATTTTATGCCACAATAACATATATTTATAATTACTTTTTATGGTTTTGTCTTTTAAATCCTATAGAAAGTAAACCTGGAGTTACAAACCAAAATTACAATAATACTGGGTTTTATATTTGACTGTGTATCTTTTCCATACATCTCTAGTTCTTTTATACATCTTTGAGTATAAAGCATTTTTTTCATTTCAACCTGAAGGCTTCCCTTTAGTATTTCTTGTAGGGTAGGTCTATTTTTAACGAATTCTCTCAGTTAAGGAATGTCTTGATTTCTCCCTCTATTTTGAAGGATACTTTTGTTTGATATAAAATTCTCAGCTGACAGTTGTTTTCTTTCAATACTTTAAAATATATTATTGCACTGCCTTTTGGCCTTCAAGTTTCTGATGAGAAATAAGCTGATCATGTTATTTATGATCCCTGTATGTGACAAGTCACTTCTCTTTTGCTACTTTCAAGATTCTCTCTTCCTTTGTACTTTGAAGTTCTGATTATAAAGTGCTTAGTCTGGGTCTCTTAGTTTATCTCACTTCAAGTTTGTTGTGCTTCTTGGATTTCTAGATCCTGGTCTTTACTCAAATTTGGGGAGTTTTGGCCATTATTTCCTCAAATAACCTTTCTGCCCCTATTTTTCTTCTCCTTCTTAGACTCTCATAATGTATATATTGATCTGCTTGATGATGTCCTACAAGTCCCTTGGTCTCTCAGTTTTTTCAATTCTTTTTTCTTTCTGCTCCTTAGACTTGATAATTTCAGTTGACATCTTCATGTTTGATAATTTTCTGCCTGCTCATATCTGAATCCTTTTTGAATTTTACTTATTTCCTTTTTCAGTTCTTTTGACTCCTTTTTATAATTTCTGCTGCTTTGTTGATAGTCCCATTTTGTGCCTACATTGTTTTCCTGATTTCCTTTAGATTGTCCAGTTTCCTTTGGGTTTTTGAACATATTTTAAGACAGTTACTTTAATGTCTTTGTCTAATAAGTCCATTGTTGGGGACTTATCAGGAATGGTTTCTGTTGTCTTATTTTGTTTTTTTGAATGAGCCATGTTTTCCTGTTTCATTGTTTGGTTTGTGGGGTTTTTTTAATTGCATATTGGGCATTTGGCTATTATAATGCAGTAACTCTGGAAATTAAGTTCTCTCCCTTCCCAAGGATTTGCTGTATTTTTTTTCTTTAGTTGTCATAGTCTGATTGATATGAGACTCTCCCCATTTATTTTTGCAAAGTTTGTTTATTGTTTTGCATCATTACTGAATGCTCTTTTCCTTTCACTAATGTTCTGTTAATGTTTTGAAAGAGATTTCCTTGAATGCCTGATCTTTTCCAGTCTTTGTAGATTGGCTCTGTACTGGGGCACTCCTTCAGTACTTAACAAGACTTGCAATGAAGCTAAAGGATCACTCTGAGGTTAAAACTGAAGGGCTTTTCAGGTATTTTCTGAGCATGTTTCTTACCTGGGCATACACTTGGTTTTATAATTCTTCTGTCTATTTTGCTGGTTTTGAATGTCCTAAATTCCAAGAGTCTCATCCTAGCTTCGTCTCTGGGCCTTAGGTGGTCAGTTATATGTCTCCACCTATAATGTCTTGGCCCTGACAACTGTGGGTTTATAGTTGCCTTGTAGCTTTTTTTTTTAAGCATATTTTTCTGCTTTTTCCCATCAGAATTTCAACTTAGGTGAAACAATGATAAGAGTTTTATGTCATTCATTTGGTTATCCCCAGGCAGGTTATAATAGATATATACCATAATTTGCAAATAATTTCTGCTGTGCTCCCTCTATTTTGAGGGAGGAAACTGTCAACCAGGCTGCTGCTGCTGCTTCAAGAATAAGACCATCACCTCACTAGGAGGTAGTGGGATAAGGGTAAGTAAAAATACCATAAAACTTTCCTACCATTTTAAAGATGGCCTTTCTCTGGTCTCTACTGAATGCCCTGTGTTACGCATGAAGAGTATACTCTACCTTGTTTGAAATTGAATGCCTTCCAGACCTATATGATAATTGGGAACTATTTAGCTCACAACTTCTTGGTCACACTTTGTCTGACTTTGTGGAGTTTTACTCCTCATGTGCATTTTAATATTCAGTTAAGACAGTGACTCCCATTTTGATTTCTGGAGGTCTTTTTGTATAGTCCTTTTCTCTCTGTAGTTCTCTGTAGTTTCTCTCTGTAGTTTTTCTAGCCATCTCAGCTTGACTTCTGTCTCCCCAGCTCAGCACAACTCCGGTGTTCTGCTTTGGATACCCTCGATTCTGGAATGTGCCTTCAGGCAGCAGTCAAGGGGGAATAGGGCCCTCCTTATTGGTTTTGCTTCTCTCAGGTATCAGTGTCCTGCTGGTGCCTGTTATTCAAAGTCCAAAAATGTTAGTTTTGTATATTTTGTCTACTTTCCTAATTGATTACAGCAGGAGGGTAAATTTGGTCCCTAGTGCTCCATCATTCATTGTGATCCTGAATCTCCATCAGCAGAAATGGGGCTCAGCCTTTTCAGTATGTTGCTTAAATGGTTTTGCTTTCATTTTTTCTTTTCCTTTTTCAATTCAGACATGGGATACATTTCATGTCCCTATTTATTATTCCTTGCTATAGCTTAATTTATCATTTCTCCTAAATTCTCCCATTTCATTACTATTATTAGTTATATAAACTTTACTTAAATTGTACCTTGAGTGCATAAACACATGCACTTAGTCACTAATAAGTAGACAGTTTTTTTTTTTTTTTAAACATCTTTATTGGGGTATAATTGCTTTACAATGGTGTGTTAGTTTCTGCTTTATAACAAAGTGAATCAGCTATACATATACATATGTTCCCATATGTCTTCCCTCTTGCGTCTCCCTCCCTCCCACTCTATTGGGATTGTATCTTGTTCCTTCATCTGCTGTGTGTTTTTCTGTCTTCTTCTTTTGCTTATCTTACTGTGTTTTGGGTCTCCTTTTTGCAGGCTGTATTTTCGTAGTTCCCCTTGTTTTTGGTTTCTGTCCCCAGTGGCTAAGGTTGGTTCAGTGGTTTGTGTAGGCTTCCTGGTGGAGGCGACTAGTGCCCATGTTGTGGTGGATGAGGCTGGATCTTGTGTTTCTGGTGGGCAGGTCCATGTCTGGTGGTGTGTTTTGGGGTGTCTGTGGACTTATTATGATGTTAGGCAGCCTTTCTTCTAATGGATGGGGTTGTGTTCCTGTCTTGCTAATTGTTTGGCATAGGTTGTCCAGCAGTGTATCTTGCTGGTCGTTGAGTGAAGCTGGATGCTGGTGTTGAGATGGAGATCTCTGGGAGATTTTCGCCATTTGATGTTATGTGTAGCTGGGAGGTCTCTTGTGGACCAGTGTCCTGAATTTGGCTCTCCCACCTCAGAGGCACAGCACTGACTCCTGGCTGCAGCACCAAGAGCCTTTCATTCACACGGCTCAGACAGGGAGTTTGAAATGTATTGGTCATTTAGGTTCCTGAGACGTTCTGTGAGTTGGTGCAGAACGTTTATAAAATCTCACCGTAACGCAATTTCAGGGACGGAAGAACAGTAAGAAAGTCTCCATCTGTGGATCCAGTCTCTTTTATCCTAGAGTCCCCAAGGTTGGGATACTAAGCTGACTTCTTGGGGAGCTTCATCTCCGGGAAAAACGCTGCCCGGTTGCCACCGTTGCAGGCAGATGTGAGGGGGAGCGTCTCCTCTTCCTTCTCATCCCCCTCCCCCACCCCTCGGCTACAGTCTTGGGTGTTTCCTTGCCTCTCTCCCGACCTCTCAGATGGGCACAGCACAGAGAAGGGACATGAGACCAAAAGTACCCTCTGGAGGGCAAAACACCCTGGGGATACATGCAAGCCGAGAGCGGGAGCACCTCTCGAGAGTGTCATTTTAAAGAGACATTCTAAAACACTTACAGATGAAATAACATGCTTGCTTGGGTTTGCTTCAAAATCAGTTATGGAATCAAAGGAGTTGTAGAATGGGTGCGAGGCTGTCAGTGAAACAGAACTGGCCAGAAGTTGATAATTTTTGAGGTTGAATAATGGGTAACAGGGTTCATTATGCTACTGTCTACTTTTGCTTATGTTTGAAAATTTCAGTAGTGAGTATCAAATAATCCATTCGTTTCTAGTTACGGTTCTAAATAAGGGAAAGAATACCAGCTAATATTTTATCCTTAAGCAGCACATTGTGTACAGTTTAAAATCATGAATCTTTATTGATTGCCATGGAACCATAAACCTGTTTATACAAGTATTTAATTTATTAAAGTAGTAATGCATAGTGGTTAAGAGCATGGACTCTGGAGCCTAACCCTTTGGGTATAAATCTTAGTGTTGTGATACTTAATAGTTGTATGACCTCGTGTAAGTTATTTAACTTCTCAGTCTCTCATTTTTTTTTCATATGTAAAATGGCAACACTTGTACCTAGCTTATATAGTTCTTGAGTATACTATGTAATGGATAGACATTGGGATAAGAAAGCAAAAAATATATACAGATACATGTATTCATATGTATTTATATGTATTTAAGTTTTCTTTCAAATAAGAAACTTGAGGTAATTGTTTCCCTTTTGCATTTAGAGGTTATTATATGTTCTTGTCATGCTTTCGAGCCTGAGGTTCTCAAACCGGTGTTTCTGAAAGTTTTTCCCTTTCACAACACATATTTACAGTGTTTTTCAATGGGAGTCTTCTGGAATCTTGGGTGGGACAGTTCTTGTTTGGGACTGTCTTTCACATTGTAGAACATTTATATTTACCTTCCCCTCTGCCTACATTAAATACCAGTCCTAACCAGTCATTGTGATAATCATAAGTGCCCTTGCACATTTTCACATGTCCTGTAGAAGAATAGAAAAATACCTTTTGGGGAGCCAAATCTTAATGGTGGTGCCATGGATTAATTTAGAGTGCTACTTTTGTCACATCTCTACCTAAAACGTGTTGAGATGTTCAAGGTGAGAACCAATGAGCTAAATCAGCGACATTACCACAGTGATTCTAAGTCTTGTGGAGGTTTTTGATTTTGGACAACATATAAACCTGTGATCTGTCCTGGTCTTACTGAACCAGAATATTGGATGTATGGTATGGAAGTAGATGTGTCTGTATTTTGCAAAATTTCCCTTAGTAAGCCTCATACTCCACCATTGCTTGAAAGATTTCTTTGAGCTTAACTATAATTGTCTTTCTTGTAGGTGATAGAAATTGAAGATGCTTCACCCACTAAGTGTCCAATAACAACCAAGTTGGTTTTAGATGAAGATGAAGAAACCAAAGAACCTTTAGTGCAGGTTCATAGAAATATGGTTATCAAATTGAAACCCCATCAAGTAGATGGTAAGAAACTATTAGATGATTAAAGCATTTTTAGTTAAATTTTACCAATATTTGGTGTCCCCTGTGTGCCTCACATTCTGCTAAGTACTGGAGTTACTTCTACTGGTGAGCAAAACAGATATGATCCCTGCCCTTATGGAGTGCATAAGCAAATGAAGAACAAAACTGGACAATTGCAAAGAAAATGAGTATTATGAAAGGGGAAGTATACCCCTCACAAATGGGTATATATAGCAAGTGAATTTCACCTAATCTACAGTGGTTGGGTAAAGGCAGCTGTGGGGTAGGGAGAGGTACAGTTAGCTAAAAGCCTTCTTCAGGAAATGCTTTTTCAAGTATGTTTGTTAATAATATTCCTACATTGGTTTTGGAAAGATACCAAATTATCCCTATCCTCTGCTTTGTCAGAGTGGAATCAGTAAGTCAGTTTTGATTGTGTATATGAATGAATTCATAAGGGAAGTTCTATAGTTCCTACTCCTTAGGTAGCAAGCCCCTTTATTGTTCAGTTTTTAATGTTGAATAAAGGGAGAAATGATGAATTATCTCCTGGATTTTTTTTTTCCTGATTGACTCAGTAAACCTGAAAGTATATTTGATAGGAATCTATTCTCCCTTTGGATAAAGTTTCTATTTTAGATTATTCATATGTATCTTTGGACCATCCCAGGGAATGGAGAAGGTCTTCTGTGATAGAGGAGTGAAAGTTACCCTCTTGTGTGCTTGTGTTCACATTTTTTTCTATTTAACCTTAGTGTGGGGGGGGGCGTAAAACAAATCTCATTTACATTTAAGAGATTTTAATCTCTCTTTTTAAAAAATTCTATTTCTTAGAAGTTTTGGTTATGTTTTTGATGTGTTTATGATGGAAGATTTATTTTATTTTATCTTATTTTATTTTATATATTTATTTGGTTGTGCCAGGTGTTAGTTGTGGCAGGCGTGCTCCTTAGTTGCGGCTCTTTGGCTCTTTAGTTGTGGCATGCAAACTTTGGTTGTGGCATGCATGCGGGATCTAGTTCCCTGACTAGGGATCGAACTGGGGCCCCATGCATTAGGAGTGTGACTCGTAACCACTGTGCCACCAGGGAAGTCTCGACGGAAGATTTTTTTTTTAACTTGAGCCTTTACATTGAGCATAACGAAGCTGTCATTTTTAGGTGTTCAGTTTATGTGGGATTGCTGCTGTGAGTCTGTAAAAAAAACAAAGAAATCTCCAGGTTCAGGATGCATTCTCGCCCACTGCATGGGCCTTGGTAAGACTTTACAGGTAAGAACATGAAGGTGTTCTGTTCTTGTGCATTCATTAATTTAAGAATATGTATTCTTTTATGTTCCAGCACAGTTGTAGGAGCTGGAGATAAAGCAATGAACAAGAATAACAAGATTTCTCCCTCAAGAAGCTTATATTCTGGTGGGGGAGAGAGATTTTAATCAAATAAAATAAGAAATATGTACTTTCAGATAATAAATGTTAAGGAAGAATAGAGAGGGAAAGCATCTTTTAGGAAGTGATCTTTGAGCAGAGATCCTAATGAAGTGAATGTGTAGGGTTACAGGCATAGCCAGTAAAACTGCAAAGAGTCTGAGGCGGAAATGGAGTTCCTTTACAACACTGTGTTTTTTTTTTTTTTTGGCCGTGCTGCGTGGTTTTGCGGGATCTTAGTTCCCCAACCAGGGATTGAACCCACGCCCTTGGCAGTGAAAGCACTGAGTCCTAACCACTGGACCGCCAGGGAATTCCCGACTTTTTAACAGTCTGTGATCCTATAGTAATGAGAACATAATATATTTTTCACTATTAAAATACTACATTTCTGAATGCAGGAAGTTGCAGGAAGACTGCAGGAGTTGTAGCAGAGAT
>NW_020173335.1:1722600-1748499 GCF_003031525.2 Neophocaena asiaeorientalis asiaeorientalis
ATAAGACAATTACTATAGATTCAGTGAGTCAGAACACTACATAGAAAAATACTCGGTAACATAATTCTCTTCTAAATGGGCAGTGGTATTTTCTGAAGATCGTAGGGATGTTCTCTGGGGACTAGGGACTTAGTAGCTGTTTTGGTGTGGTTACTTTTTATATTCATATTATTATTACCGATCATAGAATCATGGAGCTTTACTTTTTTTGCAGATATTTAAATGAAGGTGGCAACTTAATTTGTTTTCTTGTAGGTGGTAAGCTTTCTTCATACGGTTCTTTTGTGCGACAAATTGGATTTCAGCACAGCTTTAGTGGTTTGTCCTCTTAATACTGCTTTGAATTGGATGAATGAATTTGAGAAGTGGCAAGAGGGATTAAAAGATGATGAGAAGCTTGAGGTATCATATTTAGAATGTTTTCTATTATCAGAATAACTGCATGAAATTCATATAGTAAAATAAAAAGATTTTTAATTACCAATGATGCATATTTCAGTGGGGATATTTAGTATTCATACATTCCTACCTTAAAAAATCTTTATTTCCTCACAAAAGGTCTCTGAATTAGCAACTGTGAAACGTCCTCAGGAGAGAAGCTACATGCTGCAGAGATGGCAAGAAGATGGTGGTGTTATGATCATAGGCTATGAGATGTACAGAAATCTTGCTCAAGGAAGGAATGTGAAGAGTAGGAAACTTAAAGAAATATTTAACAAAGCTTTGGTTGATCCAGGTAAGATATTAACAGGCACTGAGATAAAGAAACAAGTTGAATGAAAAATATGCTTATATTTAACAAATACTAATTGACCAACTACTGAGTAGCTGGTTTTTGTGTATCATTCAGGTTTTTGCCTTCTGTTTGTTTCTTAGTATAATTTCATTAAGATGAAATCACCCTTAATATTGCCAGATGTTCAGAATTCATTTGCTGAGTCTGGAAGTGTTTAAGGTTTTCAGGGGAGACCTTGTAAATGATTAAAAATCCACCAGGTACCTGTGTCACAATTGCAGATTCTTCTGACTTTCTGAATATTAGATGATTACTAGAGCTCTCTCCATACTCTGAAAACAGTTCTTTACGTTTCTTTCCCAACTTTATGTCATTAGAAGAATTGGCTGCATTTTTTCTGTCTTTTAAATAGTCATCACTGTGGAAGGTTAATATTTGCAATGTTGTCATTCCTTCTAACAGTAATCTTCATGATGCAAGATCCAAATATTTGATTCTTACTTGCGACTTGTAAAAGCAGCAAGTTGTACGATCCACAGAACCAATTAATATTTAGTTGTTTGTATTCTATATTTTTTCCTTATCAAACTTCAGTTTGTCATATCTAATTACTTTAAGACACTGTTGAGGCTTTAAGATTTTTTTTTTTTTTTTTTTTTTTTTTTGGGAAGGCTTTAGATGTTTGTTGAGAAAGTCCAATTTTTCACTGCCAAAATAATTTAGAATTATTTAATCCAAGAATCCTTGGCTTTGCCCCTTTATAATTCTACTTTTAATTTATTTTTTCAGCTTTATTGAGGTTTAATTGAGAAGTAAAATTGTAACATAATTAAAGTGTACAATGTGATGATTTGATATATGTATACACTGTGAAAGAATAACCCCCTTTGAGTTACACATCATTACCTCACTTAGTTTTCTTTTTCTTTTTTGTTTAGAACATTTATGCTCTACTCATTTAGCAGATTTCAGTTACAATACATTGTTTTCAGTTGCCATGTTATTACGATGTTATTTATACATTAGGTCCTCAGACCTTATAAATCTTATCACTGAAAGTTCGTACACTTTTGCCTCTTTTTTTTAGATAATGATGTAATTAGCATGTACCAAACTAATTGCCATTGTAAGTGTTAAGGCCTAATAATAAGTTTATCATTTTCTCATGATTAAAATAGTCGTCTAGAAGTCCTGTGGTGGTTTTGTTGTCAGAGAGCTATGAGCTAGTGAATAGCATGTTTTTCAGAAGGTTTCCTTGGAACAGTTTAAACAAGTTTCAGATGCTTAATATGGTGATCATGAGGAAATGAATTAAAAAGAAATTAAAGCTCATAACATGAAGAGTAATGTTTGTTATTTCCATGTAAGTCATTTAGTGACATTTAAAAAAATTATTTTGGAAAGTTTTGTGTTTTCTTTGTTTACAGAAAAGTTGAATGATAGTAAAGAACACTCCCATTTACCTTGAACCCAAATCCCGCACTGTTCATCTTACATTGCCATGGCAGATTTGTCAAAACTAAGAAATTTGTATATTATTAACTAAACTCCAAACTCTATTTGAATTCTACCAGTTTAATATTACTGTTCACCTTCTGTTTCAGGATCTCATCCAGGGTACCACATTGCATTTAATTGTAATGTCTCCACAGTCTCCTCTGGTCTGTGACAGTTTCTTAGTCTTTCTTTTATTTTCTGTTATCTTGTCAGTCTTGTGGAGTACTGTTAAAGTATCCTGTAGGATGTTCACTAGTATCTGTTGTTTTTCTTGTAATTAGACTGGGGTTATAGGTTTTTGAAATAATGTACTAGAGGTGTAGTATCCTTCTCCTCACATTATATCAAGGGTAAATTAGATCCACATGACATCACTAGTGATGTTAATTTTCATCACTTGGTTAAGGTAGTGTTTGCCAGGTTTCTCTGCTGTAGAGTTACTGTTTTCACCTGTGTCTGTTCTTTGCCAGTCACTAAGTCTAGCCCATCCAAGTGGGGGGAGGGCAAAAATTAAGCTCCATCTCTTATAGTGGGCTACACTTAAATTTGGAATTTTTCTTTAAGAAAGATTTGTCACTTCTTACCCATTTATTTAATCAGTCATTTATATCAGGATAGATTAATCATCTATTATTAGTTTATATGTTAGAACTAGCACTGTATTATTTATTTTGTTGCTCAGATTGTTCCAGTTTGTCCACTGGGAGCTCTTTCAGATTGATTCCTATATCCCTTTGATGTTTCATCCTTTTGATTTTTTTGAGCACTTCATTACTTTCTGGTAGTATGCTCTAGGATCATGTTAATTTGTCCTTGCCCCGGAGTCCATCATTTCAACAAGGAACCATGCGTGGTTCCTTTCACTGAAAAATGGTGTTTACGAACCAAGATCTGGGCACTGGGTGTGTTTGTTGCTACTGCAGTGTCATTGCTTCTAGGTTCACTCAGCAGACAGAACTAGGTGATAGGTCTACAAATCCAGGTATATACACAAATCTATCTGTGTGTGTGTGTGTGTGTGTGTGTGTATAAACATAAACTTGATGTCATAATGATATATTTGACTCTAATTCAGTATCATAGGGTTCATTTTAGTCTTTTTTTGTTATTCTGTTACTTGTCTTTTTCAACAGTGAGAATCTTGGCTTCAACCATCCACTATCCATTTATTATTTATTCAGCCTCATCTTATATGTAAAGTAGTTTTAGAATTATTAACCTATACCCTCGTGAGAAACAAATTTACCAACTAGAGTACAGTGCTTATGTATGATTGCTTTTGTCTGTAGCTTTATAATTTCCAAGCATCATTTCTAAAGTTACATAGGTCAGTTCCTTCATTTTATTTGCATACATTAAAGTTTATTCTTTGTAATGTAGAGTTTAATGTTTTTTTTAAAAAATTGAGGTATACTTCATTTACAACATTATGTTAGTTTCAGGTGTTCAGCATAGTGATTCATTATTTTTACAGATTATACTCTATTAAAAATTATTACAAGATAATGACTATAATTCCCTGTGCTATACAATATATCCTTGTTGCTTATGTGTTCTATACATAGTGGTTTGTATCTTTCAGTCTCATATCCCTATCTTGCCCCTCCCCCCTTCTCTCTCCCCACTGGTAACCACTAGTTTGTTTTCCATATCTGTGAGTCATTTTCTGTTTTGCTATATACATTTGTTTGTTTTGTTTTTTAGATTCCACATGTAAGTGTTATCATACAGTATTTGTCCTTCTCTGTTTGACTTATATCACTAAGCATAGTATTCTCTAGATCCATTCATATTGCTGCAAAGGGCAGAATTTCATTCTTTTTTATAGCTGAGTAACATTTCTCTGTGTGTGTGTGTGTGTGTGTGTGTGTTTGTGAGAGAGAGAGAGAGAGAGAGAGAGAGAGAGAGAGAGACATCTTCTTTATCCTTTCATCTGTCGACAGTTGGTCTGCTTCCATATCTTGGCTCTTGCAATTAGTGGCACCGTGAACCTTGGGGTGTGTATCTTTTCAAATTATTGTTTTCAGTTTTTCCAGTTATATCCCCAGTAGTGGAATTGCTGGATCATATGGTAGTTCTATTTTTAGTTTTTTGAGGGACCTCCTTACTGTTTTCCATAGTGGCTGTAACAATTTATATTCTCACCAACAGTGCACAAGGGTGCCCTTCTCTCCACATCCTCACCAACACTTGTTATTTCTCGTTTTTTTTTGTTTGTTTGTTTGTTTTATCATAGCCATTCTGATAGGTGGGAGGTGATATCTCATTGTGGTTTTAACTTGCATTTTCCTGATGATTAGTGATGTTGAGGAGCTTTTTATGTACCTGTTGCCCATTTGTATGTCTTCTTTGGAAAAATGTCTCTTCAGATCCTCTGCCCATTTTTAAATTATATATTTTTTTGCAAGCATGTATTTTATATTGCAATATTTGGATGTTCCCAAGGCCACTCTCAGGTTCAGTAATTCACTAGGACTCACAGAACTCAGAAAAGCCTTTATACTCATGGTTATGGTTTATTACAGTGAAAGGATACAGATTAGAATCTGCCACAGGAAAAGGCACATAGGACAGGGCCCAGGAGAGTTCCACACCCAGTTTGTTAGTGGAATCATGCAGGCAGCACTTACTTCTCCCAGAAGTGATGTGTGACAATACACGTGGAGTATTGCCAACCAGGCACACTCATCTGAGCCTTGGTGTCTAGAGTTTGGGCTTGGTCACATAGACATGGTTGACCACCCATGCAGGTGATCTTAGTCTCTAGCTCCTCCAGAAGTTGAGAAGATGCCACATGACCAAAGCTGCTCTCCCTTCACCCCACATCATGTTAGCATAGACTATCTAATGTGTCCCAAGCCATCCAGGTGAACAGAGATATTTTTATCAGGTCAGACATTCCAGGAGTTTAGGTTACCTCCCTAGAGGTGGAGGCAAAGGCTAAACTTTTCTTTGGGCCAGATTAATTCTTTACTTTACTACATATATGTATATGTAGATAAAAATCACCCTGTTTGAGGTGGTTGTTTAAATACAAATGGGATCATAATATAGGTATTGAAACTCTTCTTTTTGTTTAATAATATAAAGAACATATTTGGCATATCTTTCAAGGTTATTACATAGAAATCTACATCATTAATTTTAGTTCTGTGACATTCCATTATAGCATAGTTTTATTAACCCCCTTTGCCAATCTTCTAAGTTGTTTCCAATTTTCCACCGTAAACAAACAATACTTCAGAGAATATTTTATGTATCTTGGGGTACTCGTGGAAGTATATCTTAAGCATAAATTCCTAGAAATTGAAATTTGGGTCAAGGGTGCACATATTTTACATTTTAAGAGATACTGTAAAATTGTCTTCCAAAATGTTTGATACTAATTTAGACTTCCACAAAGAGTATATGAGAGTACCTGCTTCACCACACCCTCATGAACACTGAATATTAGGTGGTAGAAATCATTTAAATCACTTGTGTAAAAGGTAATTTACAAAGCAAGATACATATTTTAGTTTTTAGAAAGTCAATTAGTAATTTAAAAATGTCTTACTGTTCATGTAGCCCCATCTAAATACTGAATAGCAATTGTGTTATTTGATCAGGCATGCTGAAGCAGTTACTTTTGAAATCATGTAGAAGATGCATTTTCTATAATGCCTAACATATAGGGGATAATTTGACAACTGCTATTGTTTAAATCAATATTTAAGTAATTTGTGTGTACGTTAAGCAGCAAGCAAATTGTGTTTATAGGATACTTTAGCAAAGAATACATATGGTTATTTTCATAAAATAATAATATGTATTTCTTTTGAAAGAGTCACTCTCAGCTAAGAGATCTTTTACAGCTTGGAAAGTGTTTTCCCCCCAACCCCAATACCCATGTAACAATCGGTTTAGCGGTCCTTTATCAGTTAAATTTTTCGCCAACAATGGGTATTAGTTATTAGGAATAAGTCAAATGGGAAATACTACTTGGCCTATTGTGATTTACATATTATTTCTTAAAATGTAACTTTTGAAATTTGTCATTTCATGTATATATAAATTGCTCTTAGTCTCAGTTGATAGGTTTTTAAAAATTTTTTTTACATCTTTATTGGAGTATAATTGCTTTACAATGGTGTGTTAGCTTCTCCACAACAAAGTGAATCAGCTGTACATAAACATATCAGTTGATAGTTTTAACTTGATACATTAGTGCTGAAATGTATCTTTAGATACTGTTTTTCATTTGTAAAAGATACTATTTTTTTCAGATACCCCAGATCTCTTGGGATCTTTTCATCTGTGTGATTATTTCTATTCTTGCCTATTTTTGTACTCTCAGAGAACCTTAAGTACCATCCATAGTAGTACTTTAATACTCTAATAAAATTAATACTAGTGAGAGCCACATTAACCATATACAGATAAAATATAACTTATCAGGATGTTGTTTTATCTTTCCACAAGAGCAGCACTGTAAAACGATTAACTTAACTTAAATGGATTATATTTTTAGTTTTATTATATGTTAAATGTTGTTTTTTCTAGGCCCTGACTTTGTTGTCTGTGATGAAGGCCATATTCTAAAAAATGAAGCATCTGCTGTTTCAAAAGCTATGAATTCTATACGATCAAGGAGGAGGATTATTTTAACGGGAACCCCACTTCAAAATAACCTAATTGAGTGTGAGTCAATATCTGTAGTTATGCGATAGAGTATTGGCATTGCCTCAGATATATTTTTGCCACATCGCCATCTGCCTATCTTTAGTTTATTCTAGTATAGTCTCTGACCATGAACTACATAGGCCATTCTTAGTCTACTGTGAAAGTATACCATTCATTTCAAGTGGAATGGGGTTTTTTTGTGTTTTTTTTTTTTTTTTTTTTTTTTTTTTTGACACGGCATGTGGGATCCTCCCGGACCGGGGCACGAACCCGTGTCCCCTGCATTGGCAGGCGGACTCTCAACCACTGCACCACCAGGGAAGCCCATCAAGTGGAATGTTTTATAAATATAAATGGTAAACCATAATCAAGAGGTGTGCCATTATGAGTGTTCAAATACAAATATAGAATTTAAAGTATATGCAAGGTATCAGAAGTCTTAATGATTGCTTAAAAAATACAAATGCATTTGTGACTATTCAGGAGATACTGTAATAAAATATATCCAGTTTTGGAGGAGGTACTGATAGGAAATTGAAAAGAAATGCTAAGCATGAAAGTTTTAGGAAGGTGGAGATTGGAGGAGAGCTATGTTGAATTGATGTCAAGATACAGTTTGCTGAGGCTGAGGATAGATGATGTGAACCCAGGGAAGTGACTTGTGAATTTGCCTTATTTTCATATGTGTGCGGTAACACTAAAGAGGGAACATGAGTTACTCAGCAAATAACAAATTGAAATTTCCCATTGTAATCTGTTCTAATGGCTTTTTGTTATTTTTATGTTATTTATATTCTTTTGGTGTATTTATAGTTACTGTTTTCTATTTTATTATTTGTAATACTGGTTATTGTCTCACTTTGTCCTTGTTTATATTTATCTATAATATGTATCTATATTTTATCTTTATTTTTGTCTGTTCCAGTTTCCCGCTTTTCTGTTGCCCCATTTATAGACTGTTGCCCTGTTTCACATTGTGGTCCTGTATAGTATAGGGCAACTGATTACTCTGTTAAGGATTTCTGGAACTAAATCAGTTAATACAAAATTTGATATAGTCGTTTATTACCTGATTTTATTATTTTGATTCAGTATCTATGTTTTTTTCACGAGATTCCCTTGCTGACCATAAAATCATGGTTAGAATTATAGAGCAGTTGTTTTATACTCAGTATCTATTAAAAAGACTAGTGAGTTCAAATAAAATGTTCTTTGGTGTTTTCTTAAACAATGATGTCTAGAATTTTGGGATGGGTTTTATTTGAGTTTCTCATCTGATTTAGGTAATCCAGTTCTAAATCGTACTGATAACCAGTATTAGTCTACACTCAGTTTGGTGTTCTTTCTTTGTAGCTTAATTGTAATGCTTCCATGGCATGCCTTTTAGACACGAGCATTTTATCAGAGAATTGTTCTCAGTTCTTTTAGCCATTACTGTTGTTAATGAACTAATATCTTCTTTCTTAGATCATTGCATGGTTAACTTTATCAAAGAAAATTTGCTTGGATCCATTAAGGAGTTCAGGAATCGATTTATAAATCCAATCCAAAATGGTCAGTGTGCAGATTCTACCATGGTAGATGTCAGAGTAATGAAAAAACGTGCTCACATTCTCTATGAAATGTTAGCTGGATGTGTTCAGGTACAAGTACATTCCACAGTAATAAAATATTGTTACTTTGGTATATTGCAATCTCAAAATGTTTTCTGAATTCAAACTTTGTGTTTTCTTTCTCCTTTCAGCATGTATCAATAGTTTTATAGTTAAATCTCTTTGCAGTCTCTTCCAAAGTTTATGCAGCATTGAACTTTAAAAAAATTGCCTTGAGAGGTTTAGAACATAATTGATTAATTCATTTGCTGGGTGTGTAACTTCATGTGTTAATATGTTCATGTTTAGATTTTCTCATCCTTAAGATAGGGAGTATGTAAAAGGAACACAGCTATTATGATTAAGAAATTTCTGTGCTCACCTAATTCTATAGTATAGTATTCCAAGCCTCATTTGTTTGAAATGGTTTTAGGAAAGGCAATTATGAATTATGAGTGAAGCCATATTAATGTAATCCTGAAGAAACAGTTTTATTAATTCCAAGTACATACAGTAACCTTAATGGGCTAATAGTGTTGTTTACACACAGATCTTCAGTAAACCTTTGTTAAAATGAGTAGATAAGTATGTAGAGACTGACCAGTTGGTCAGTCTGCATTTTATCTTAGTTCTGTATTTTTCTTAAGACACTAGATATTAATGGTAGCAAAAAAGATGCAACAGATGAGACAGGCTATCATTTTGACTGAATATACTACCATTACATAAGGTGAAATCATCCTGTTTGTTCAGGTTAGCCAGAGGTACTAGCAGGTACTGTATTTCTGTATTACTGCTGCTACTTAGGCAGCGTTTTTCTTGTTTAGGTAGTCATTTGTATCTAGCACATTAGTGTTCTTTCTTTCCTGTTCCTATGTTAAATGGTTTCAAGGGTGCCTATACTTGGCTTGTTTTCTCAGTTGGGCAAACATGCCCCCTGACATTATGTGTTATCCTCCGGCATGTTGGCACATCTTACCCAAAGGATAACCCAGACTGCATCAAACTTTGATTCAACGGTTTTACTGTATGATTAAAGCAAGTCTTTTTGCTAGCACTACCTACTATATCCCCTCCCCACCTTTTTTTCTTTTCTTTTTTTCTATATAGAGGAGACCATTTGAAAACCTAAATTGCTCACTTGGTAATATGGCCACTTCAATTTAAAACCTGCCTGGTGTGTTGCAGTATCTTTTTACCAGTGCGTCATATTGTATAGTCACATGAAATACATTAACTACAATTATATGGGATCATTGTGTGATTAAAGAGGGTAAATATGTTTAAGTAAATGTTTTCTTATATGTCTGGTACCTATTTATTTATGTACATTTTTTTAGTTGCAAGCAATGATAATTCTTAGAACAGTTAGTTACTGTCATATATTTAACTAATTTTCATTCTCTTTTTATTAATTGCAGAGGAAAGATTATACAGCATTAACAAAGTTCTTGCCTCCAAAACATGAATACGTGTTAGCTGTGAGAATGACTCCTATTCAGTGCAAACTCTATCAGTACTACTTAGATCACTTGACAGGTAACAAATACACTTAGCTTATTGTTTTCTCTCTTAAAGCATTCTTTTTCTGAAGAATGCTGTCTTGATAATTTCACCATGTCAGTTGTTCTTTTGCAATTTTGCATTTGCATAAAATGGGTATGTTTATATTGTAAAAGCACAAAATATTTCTAATTAAAAAAACTAATATCCAAGATAAATAAAATTCCGGTGTATTATTAAAAAATATCCAACCACATTAATAATAAAAAACCTGTAAATTAAATTTATGAAATCATTTCTTAGGTATCAAATTGACAAAGTTTGAAGGGAAAAAAAGGCAAAATACAAAGCAGCGCACATATTATGTCCCAATGTTACAGTAAAAATATGCACAAATGCCTAAAATACACAAAAATGTTAATAATAGGTTATTTTCTGGGTGATGACATTATGCAGAACTTTATTTTGTACTATTTTCTATGTGCTTTTTAAAAATACAATGAATAGATATTGTTTCATCATCAGTAAACTCGTGTGTTTGTGTGTGTCTGTGTGCCCAAGGTTGTCACTGTTCACAGAGCAAAACTTTAGTTTCTGTTTGATCTGGATTGATTTTTTTTTACTTGTTAGTCACTTTATTCTGGTACCTTTCCCCAGGTGATGTGCCAGATTTATTTAGGAGCTACAGGTTAGAAGGCACCCTTCAGCCATTGTGGATACAATAGTTGATCAAAAAATAATGGAGGGTGGAGGTGTATACACACATATTAGAATGATACTTCATATCCTATCAATAGTTAAAGTAATACTCTTTGTGACAGCAGTGCATTTTAGAAAGTAGAATAATGATGATAGTCCTCAACAGTTGTTCTGCTTTGGGGAAAAGAGGATTTGAATGTTTGTATTTTATAGAAATGTTGTTTTGCTGTATTATAAAAACAGAATTTTCTGACTGACTTTTGGAAGGAGGTCATTTCCAGCAAGGCATACAGTTTCATTTGTATAGTAATCATAAGCTATTAGATTTATTGTATCAGTACCATTCTGTTTTGAATGACAAAAATTGCAGACATGATTAAGTAACCAAATGTAGAAATTCCAATGAGAGAGAGAAAGAGAGGGATTATCAGACCTATCTTTCATTAATCTCTGAGTAATAAAGGGTACTAAATTTGGTCATTTAATATTTTCTCCATTTGAAATTTTGTTTTATTGTGAGGAATGTACTAGATGTTTTCAATTATTAAAGAATCAGTTGTCTCTAATAACCAACAGCAAAATGTTAATAGCTCATGTATAGATATTAAAATGTACTCTTTTTGAGAGCAATGCAGTATTTAAGAATTAAAGGGACCTCATTCTTTGTGACTTCACTTGATAGGAGTATATATCTAAAGTACTAATTGCCAACGCTTCTAAACTCAGAAAGGTATAATTGCTAAATTATTATCTGATGCCATGAAGCTTTCAGTCATGAGAATGTCTTGGGTTTTCCCCCTACTAAATGTGATGTTTTATTTTCCTTAAAGTTAACCTGAGTTAATAGCCCCCTTAAAAAAACTTCCATAAAAGGCTAAATGGATTATATTAAAGGTTACTTTATCTTGATTCTCACTACAAACCATCAAAGTGTTTCTCCCAAAATGTCATTCACCTATCTCACTTGCATTTAAAATGTTTGGTATTTTTTCCGTTACATATTCCAGAAATTCTTTTGTTTCTATATTTGACTCTTTTTATATTTGACTTGGCTTTTAAAAGTTCACATAAATTTTGCTTTTGATACTAGCAACAATTTGATGTTAATTTTAGTAGTGATAATTTATAATATATTTAATATTTACAGAATTAAAGTCATGAGAGGCTAAATTTAATGAATTTCAAGAAAATTAGCATCCTCTTAATTTTCCTTTGTTCTCTAAAAAGTACAATCCTGCAGTCTTCCTTTTTACTATCAAGTGTCAGAAGTTTATATTTACATGTAAGCCTCTGCCTTCGGTAAACAACTTTAGGTTTTACAAGTGTGAATACTTAGTTTTCAAACAGCCTGATTTTAAGCTTAAATCAGTATTAAAATCCATACACTGTCTTAAGGAATGCAAAAATGGAGCACATAAAAAGACAGCCCACAAATTGGAAGAAAATATTTGTAAGTCACTTTCCTAAAAGGGGAATAATATCCAGAATATATAAAGAACTCTTACAACCTAACAACAACAACGAAAAACCAAACAAGCCGATTCAAAAATGGGCAAAGTTTTCAATAGACATTTCTCCAAAAAAGATATACAAATGACTGATAAGCACATTAAAAGATGCTCTACATCATCATTAGTTATTCAGGAAACGTAAATTGAAACCAAGAGATACCACTTCACACCCAATAGGATGACTATCAGATAAAGAAAGATAATAAGTGTTGGCAATGATAAGGAAAAATTAGAACCCTGGTGCATTGCTGCTAGGAATATAAAATGGTACAGCTCCTGTGGAGAAAGTAGTGTGGCAGTTCCTCAAAGAGTTAAACAGAGAGTTACCATATGATCCAGCAATTCCACTTCTAGGTAGAATTCCACTTTCAAAATAATTGAAAGCAAGAACTCTAATAGATACTTACCCATTCATGTTTACATAGCATTATTTCATAATAGCCAAAAAGATGGAAGCAATCCAAGTCTTCATCAAGTAATGAATAGATGAACAAAATATGATATATGCAAACAATGGAATATTACAGTCTAGAAAGAAATCCTGACATGAACGGATCCTGAAGACATCATGTTAAATGAAATAAGCCAGACACAAAAGGACAAATCCTGTGTGATTACACTTAGAGGTGACTGGAATAGTCAGATTCATTTAATGGGTACAGAGTTTCTGTTTAGGATGATGGAAAAAAGTCTTAGAAATGGAGAGTGCTGATGGTTGCACAACATTTCAGTTATACTTAATGCCACTGAACTGTACTTTTAAAAATAGAGAACAGTAATATCCTTTTGTCTCTAAAAATGAATGGGTCTAAGTGCCACACATTAGAGGTTGAGTCAGTGGTTCTGGAGTAGGGCTCAGGCAGCTGCATTTTTATAAGCCCTCTAGGTGATTTTGATGTACCCTCTGCTTGAGTATCACTGCTCTAACTGATGCTCAGTATGATTGGCCATCAGGGAAATGTAAATCAAAACCAGAACAAGATACAGGCATACCTCAGCTTCTTAAGTGTTCAAGTGAAAGGAAGACTCACTTGTCATTATGTATTTACTTGCCCTTTTTTGTGCTTGTATTTCCAAATAAAGCCATTTGGCGTCAAAACATTTTTTTTTAGGATAGAATGATTCAATAATAATTGTCAATTCTCTTTTGTATAGAGAACATTTTTCTGTGGATGTTTATTTGGCTAACATTAATATATTCTTTTTATGTGGTTCCCATTCCTCACAAAGAATAACAGCTCTAACACGTATCAGTACTGTAGGTAGAGGAGACTTCAGTTTTTCCCCTTTAACATTCTACACTAGCCAGTTAGGCCTGAAAGTCTTATGAAATTTTTTTATAATAGAAGATGTTTATGGTATATACAAGAGTAGTTCCCACCCACCAAAATAAAAATTGACTTTTTAATCAGCCTTTCTTGGAGAATAAATGGTAGTTGTTTAGCTTACTTTTTTTTGAAATCTCTCATTTCTTCACATTAATTTAAAAAACTCATAAGGCTTTCAATATTGGATAGAACAGCTAGGCAGAAGATCAGCAAGGAAATAGAAGACTTGAAAAACACTTATGAATCAACTAGGCCTAACTGGCATCTGTAGAACAGTCTGTCCAATAGGAGCAGAATACACATTCCTCTCGAGTGCACATGGAACATTCTCCAAGATAGACCATATTTTAGAGCATAACACAAGCCTCATTTAATATAAAAGGATAAAATTCACACAAAATATTTTCTTTAACCACATTAGAATGAAATTGCAAACCAATAACTGAAGGAAAGTGAGAAAATTCACAAATATGTGTAAATAACATGCTCTTAAGTAACCAGTGAGTCAAAAGAAGAAATCACAAAGGAAATTAGAAAACATTTAGAGGTAAATGAGAATGAAAACATAAGATACTAAAATAGGGGATGCAGGTAAAGCAATACTTCCAGGGAAGTTTATGGCTGTAAATGCCTATATCAAGAAAGAAGATCTCAAATTTATAACTAACTTTCTACCTTAAGAAACTAAAATAAGAGCAAACTGAACCCAAAGCAAAAAGAAGGAGATAATGAAGACTAATCAGAAATAAGTATAAAGGAGAAAAGGAAAACAGTAGAGAAAATTATTGAAACCAAAACTTGGTTTTTTGAAATAATCAAGATAATTGATAACTCTTTAGTTGTACTTACAAAGTAATAAATAGAGCAGATACAAATAACTAAAATCAAGAATGAAAGAGCATTACTACTGACCTTACAGAAATAAAAGAATTATAAGGGAATGCTATGAACAGTTGTATATCAAGTAATTAGATACCTCATTTTCACAGCAATGATTTCTATCATACACAGTGGAAATACCTCTATCAGGCAAAATAATCAGTACCAGGCTTTTATGCATTTTTATTCATGTTTCATATCATTACTGAATATACTCTTGTCCCTCATGGAGACAAGACATTAATTATCAGTGAATTTACATCTTTTAAAGCTGTGGACAGAAAAATGTTATTGCTTAAATGCTGTTTTTTAAAAAAGTCAGCTTTGGTCTTCCCTGGTGGTGCAGTGGTTAAGAATCCACCTGCCAATGCAGGGGACACGGGTTCGAGCCCTGGTCAGGGAAGGTCCAGCATACCATGGAGCAACTAAGCCCATGCGCCACAACTACTGAGCCTGCGCTCTAGACCCCGTGAGCCACAACTACTGAGCCTACGTGCCACAGCTGTTGGAGCCCATGCACCTAGCCCATTCTCCACAACAAGAGAAGCTGCCACAATGGAAGCCTGTGCACTGCAATGAAGAGTAGGCCCCACTTGCCGCAACTAGAGAAAGCCCGTGCGCAGCAACGGAGACCCAATACAGCCAAAAATAAATTTAGTAAAAAAAAAAAGTCAGCTTTGTTCTTCTGTTTTACCCTCTTGATGATTTTGTCATATTAATGAAATGTGCATTCATTTAATTTTCACTTCATTTTCATATGAAAAATATAATTTTGTTGAAATTACTCTGGGCAAAAGAAATCTATTTTCTTCAACAGGAAAAACGTAAGTTTTAGAAGTAGTTTTTTTTGGTGTAAGAATAATTGGAGAGAGTTGCAAAAATACTGTATACAGAGAGTGGCTTTATCTAAAGCCGAAGTTTGTAATCTAGGGTCTATGGTTAGAATCTAGGACCTGAATAAGAAAAACCTGAATAAGAAAAAAATTACGTTTTCACTAACCTCTATCAAAAATACAGCATTTTTCCAATTATTAATATAGGCAACAAACCAAAGTAGTGTTAGTGTTAATTGTGACTTTGTTACCAATAGAAATCAGAAATATTTCTATATATTATTGTCATTACCGATATCTCAAATTTACCTTTATCAATGCTTCAGAATTTCAGGCAGTTGTTAAAATTACTGCTATAGTTTGTTATTTAATGCATTAATAAGGTACACATACCACTATATCAAAAGTTTGTTTTTAAACATCTTGATAATTTCTGTATAATGGGTTTCTTTTGTTATCCTGTTTATTTTGTATGTTTTGAAATTTTCTGAGAAAGAGGGCCTATAAGATTCTCTACATGGGCAAAGGAGTCCGAGGCACAGATAAAGTTAAGGCCCTAATTTAGAAACACCTTGGATGAATTAGAGAATTCTTATGTCTTAACATTAACTCTTTTTTTCTTTTGATCAGGTGTAGGTAATAGCAGTGAAGGTGGAAGAGGAAAGGCAGGTGCAAAACTTTTCCAAGATTTTCAGATGTTAAGTAGAATCTGGACTCATCCTTGGTGTTTGCAGCTGGACTACATTAGCAAAGAAAATAAGGTAAATCAACTAACCTAAAGTTGATCAAAAGGTATCTGTTGGAAGCAGGATAACTTTAGGAAAAAGGTTGATCTGTATAGACGTACTGTATATTCAAAAATTTATTTCTTTTTGGTACAGTAATTCAACTTATTTTATTTCTAGTTAATTACTGTATGTTTGAATGCATTGTGATTATGGAAGGAGTGTTAAATGTTAATCTTTTTAAAAAATTTTATTGAAATATAGCTGATTTACAATGTTGTATTAGTTTCAGGTGTACAGCAAAATGAATCAGTTATATGTATACAGATATCTACTCTTTTTTAGATTCTTTTACCATATAGGTCATTACAGAGTACTGAGTAGAGTTCCCTGTGCTATGCAGCAAGTCCTTATTAGCTATCTATTTTATATATAGTAGTGTGTATATGTCAATCCCAATCTCCCAATTTATCCCTCCCCACCCTTCCCCATGGTAACCATAAGATTGTTTTCTATATCTGTAACTCTATTTCTGTTTTGTAAATAAGTTCATTTGTACCCTGTTTTTAGATTCCACATATAAGTGATATCATGTGATATATGTCCTCTAACTTACTTTTCTCAGTATGACAATCTAGGTCCATCCATGTTGCTGCAAATGGCATTGTTTCATTCTTTTTTATGGCTGAGTAATATTCCATTGTATATATGTGTCACATCTTCTTTTTCCATTCGTCTGTCGACGGACGTTTAGGTTGCTTCCATGTCCTGGCTATTGTAAATAGTGCTGCAGTAAACATTGGGATGCATGTATCTTTTTGAATTATGGTTTTCTTCGGGTATATACCCAGGAGTGGGATTGCTGGCTCATATGGTAGCTCTATTTTTAGTTTTTTAATGAACCTCCATACTGTTCTCCATAGTGGCTGTACCAGTTTACATTCCCACCAACAGTGTAGAAGGGGGTTCCCTTTTCTCCACACCCTCTTCAGTCTTTATTGTTTGTAGATTTTTTGATGATGGCCATTCTGACTAGTGTGAGGCGATACCTCACTGTAGTTTTGATTTGCATTTATCTAATAATTAGTGATGTTGAACATATATTCATATGCTTTTTGACCATCTGTATGTGTTTTTTGGAGAAATGTCTATTTAGATCTTCCATGCATTTTTTGATTGGTTTGTTTGTTTTTTTGATATTGAGTTGCATGAGCTGTTTGTATATTTTGGGGATTAATCCCTTGTCAGTCTCTTCGTTTGCAAATATTTTCTCCCATTTTGTGGGTTGTCTTTCTGTTTTGTGTATGGTTTCCTGTGCTGTGCAAAAGGTTTTAAGTTTCATTAGATCTCATTTGTTTATTTTTGTTTTTATTTTCATTACTGTAGGAGGTGGGTCAAAGAAGATCTTGCTGCGATTTATGTCAGAGTGTTCTGCCTATGTTTTCCTCTAAGAATTTTTATAGTATCTGGCCTTACACTTAAGTCTTTAATCCATTTTGAGTTTATCTTTTGTGTATGGTGTTAGAGAGTGTTGTAATTTCATTCTTTTACATGTATCTGTACAGTTTTCCCAGCACTACTTATTGAAGAGGCTGTCTTTTCTCCATTGTATATTCTTGCCTCCTTTGTCATAGATTAGCATCTTGCATAACCATAGTAAAATGGTCAAAATTAAGAAATTAACATTGGGTTAGTACTATTAACTAAACAATAGATGTTAATTGGATTTCATCAGTTTTTGTACTTACATCCTTTTTCTTTTCCTTGATTCAATCCAAGATTTCACATTTTGTTTATTATTCATATCTGTGACGTCTCCTTTATTTTTTCTAATCTATGATAGTTCTTCAGTTCTTCCTTATCTCATAACAATTAACTTATCCTTAAATGAAATAAACATTATTATAATTTCCAGTATAAATTGATATAAATTCTTAAAACATTCATCTTTTTTTTTCTCTAGGGATATTTTGATGAAGACAGTATGGATGAATTTATAGCTTCAGATTCTGAAGAAACCTCCATGAGTTTAAGCTCTGATGATTATACAAAGTAAATTGAATACTTTTTGTGCCCTGTGTTGACATGTTTAAAATCCCTACTTGCTGATCATCCTCTAATAATTGGCACTTGTATCTTTCCTGTGTTTTCCTAATACTTTGAATTTGTTCCTTTTTTTTAGAAAGAAGAAAACAAAGGGGAAAAAGGGGAAAAAAGATAGTAGCTCAAGTGGAAGTGGCAGTGACAATGATGTTGAAGTGATTAAAGTCTGGAATTCAAGATCTCGAGGAGGTGGTGAAGGAAATGTGGATGAAACAGGAAACAATCCCTCAGTTTCTTTAAAGCTGGAAGAAAGTGAGTCTGATAAATGTTATGTTTATCATGGAACATTGATTTAGAAAATATCATGTCATTGTAATGTCAGTGCTTTTTTCAGTTATTAATTATCCTCACTGGTTGGCTCAAAGGAATATCTTTCCTCAAGTGGTAAGCATCTAGGATAATCAGATACAAGTAATAACAAATATTTGATGAATGTTGAATTACAAGCAAGCCATTGTGCTCTCTCTGGTATTTAAGAGGAAGGGAAAAAAGAAAAACTAACATTTATTTACATGTATATTCCTAAACTCTGTATTATTTTCACTCCATGTGTTAGCTAACTTAATTCTTGAGCAGCCTCGCAATGCTGTTATCTTTATTTTTATAAATGATTGGTAGAAGTGGGATTCAGACCTAGATATAGCCCATTTCAAACCCACCAGATATAGCCCATTTCAAACCCACCAGGGTAATTTCACTTAACTACTATATAAATAAGTGGCAGCATTTCAGATGATAAACTATGATTACAATTCATTTTATACAGTAAAACTAGTTTCATTGGTTTAGTCTTTTTCCTTTTTAATTCTTCATAATCTATATTTATTGTCTCTAGTTTTCCCCTGTGTCAGGTACAGTTTGTCATATGTTTCGCTTTCTCTTTCTTTCTTTCTCTTGTGCATGAGTGTATACTCAGTGAAAGTCTTCCATTGAACTTCCCAATGGCTAAAGTTATCTTTACTCATATCTACATTTGAAGGTTTAGTGTTCAGGCTCTGTATGCTCCTAGTGCAGCCTGACTGGGTGTTTAGGAACTCCCGTGCTGGGAACAGATATCTGAATATTTGAAATATCAAATATCTGAAAACAGAACAGTGTAAGTAACTCTAAATATGTGGCATTTGCGAATCATGGAGCAAAGCAGTAGAGACCATCTGAGAAGAGATGTGAATGCCAGCTAGGTGAATGATCCTGTGCACAGACAAGCTTAGCTGGTCTCAGGCCTGCAGCTGAACAAATTTGGTGATTCCTTGATAAACATTTCTCTCTTCAGTATCTCCTTGGAATAGACAGATGGCAGCCTAACCACAGACCCTGGCTAACTTCTCTAAGAAATCAGGGGAATAGTAAAACTTAAACTACAAAATTTCTTTTCTTGTTTTTCTCTTCTGTTACCCCATAAAGGCAGTTTGTTATCAGCATTCATCTTCCAACTAGATTTAAAGTATGCTTTTCTAAGAATAGTAAAGGAATGGTTATAGTTTAATTTAAGGTAGTGGGAAGCTCCTGTTATCTCTTCCCCTGGTCTCCTGACCTGCATTTTCACTTAAGTTCTCCTCAGTCTCTCATCTCATAATTAGAAATAAATAGCTTAAAAGTTTATGTGTTCCTGGGAATGATTTTCTTAAAATATTCTTTTTTCTCATAACTTATGGTTAAGAGAAAAGAGAGAGTAGACTAACCAGCGTATCTCATACTGTGCTCTAAATGGATTACATAAAAGTATGCTGAGGTATTGATGTGTTCATCACTTGGAACTATAGATGGGGTCTTATGCAGCTGGGTCACCGGGTCTTATGCAGCTGGGTCACCTTCAGAAATGAATAGCATCTTCCAGTTTTCCTGGTGTGCTATTATAAGTTCTATTGCTTTCCATATATGCCATAATATGAAAAAATTTGAAAAGAACTGGAGCAGAGAGTAGGTTGCTACCTGTTATGAACTTAAAAGCAGACAGGGAAGGCTGTGGGTTCCAAATGACAAACTTTGCCTACTTTTCTATTGTGTTTGTTTCATTTTAGCTCTGTGCAGTCAAATAGAAGTCATTCATAGATGGATATATTTTTTATTTATTGTAGCTATCTACATGTATAGTTGATCAGAAACATTTTCTAGAACAAATAGATGATAAAAATCTATTTTTGTTCTTTACATCTAGATTAACTCTATATAAGGCTGAGTAGATCATAATACATGATCATATATACCTGGTACTATGTAAGTGTTAAAAAATAAATCACCTTTTCTTTTTTTTTTTTTGCCGTGCTGCGTGGCTTGTGGGATCTTAGTTCCCTGACCAGAGATCCAGCCTGGGACCCGGCAGTGAAAGCTCCGAGTCCTAACTGCTGGATCGCCAGGGAATTCCCCTTGCAAATCACTTTCTTACAGTAAATGTAAGAAAACCTAAATAGGAAGTATTAGAGAGCCAAAATGTTGCACCTGGAAATTGAAATGGATATTAAATAAGTAGATGGCTATAACTGAGCTATGATTTTCACTGCATACTCCACTTTCACTTCAAAGAGTTTATGCTTAATTCTTTTGCAGTAGCTTTCTGAACTTTTTGAGAAGCAACACCTTGAATAAGTCATTTAAGTTTACCTTACAGCATCCACATCTCTGTGTTTTAGTTTAGTATCGTATTAGGACATCTTATGATGAGGAAATGACTGTATATTAACTACTTCAAAATATTTGATTTATTATTTCAGCATAAGCATACCTTGTTTTATTGCACTTCACAGATACTGTGTTTTTCACAAATTGAAGGTTTGTGGCAACCCTGTGTTAAGCAAGTCTATCAGCACCATTTTTCCAACAGCAGTTGTTCACTCCATATCTGTGTGTCACATTTTGTAATTCTCACAGTATTTGAAACTTTTTTGTTATTATTATGTTTGTTATGGTGATCTGTGATCAGTCATCTTTGATGTTACTATTGTAATTGTTTTGGGGAGCCATGAACTACACCCATGTTAGACAGGCAACTTAATTGATAAATTTTGTGTTGTGTGGGTTCTGACTGATCCACCGACTGGCCTTTCCCCTGTCTCTCTCCCTCTCTTCAGGCCTCCCTGTCCCCTAAGACACACAGTATTGAAATCAGGCCAATTAACACTACAGTGGCCTCTAAGTATTCAAGTGAAAGGAAGACTTGCTTGTCTCTCACTTTAAATCAAAAGCTAGAAATGATTAAGCTTAGTGAAGAAGGCATGTCAAAAGCCAAGATAGGCCAAAACTAGGCCTCTTTGCCGAACAGTTAGCCAAGTTGTGAATTCAAAGGAAAAGTTCTTGAAGGAAGTTAAAAGTGCTATTCCAGTGAACACACAAATGATAAGAAAGTGAAAGAGCCTTATTTCTGATAATGGAGAAAGTTGTTGTGGTCTGGATAGAAGATCAAACCAACCACAACATTCTCTTAAGCCAAAGCCTAATCCAGAGTAAGGCTTAGCTCTCTTCAGTTGTATGAAGGCTGAGAGAGGTGGGGAAGCTGCAGAAGAAAAGTTTGAAGCTAATGGAGGTTGGTTCCATGAGGTTTAAGGAAAGAAGCCATCTCCATAACATAAAAGTGCAAGGTGAAGCAGCATGTGGTGATGTAGAAGCTGCAGCACGTCATCCAGAGGATCTAGCTAAGATATTTCATGAAGGTGGCTACACTAAACAACAGGTTTTCAGTGTAGACAAAACAGCCTTCTGTTGGAAGAAGATGCCATCTAGGGCTTTCATAGCTGGAGAGAAGTCGATGCCTAGCTTTGAAGCTTCAAAGAACAGGCTAAGTCTCTTATTAGGAGCTAATGTAGTTGGTGACTTCAAGTTGAAGCCACTGCTCATTTACCATTTGGAAAATCCCAGGGCCCTTAAGAATTATGCTAAATCTGCTCTGCCTGTGCTCTATAAATGGAACAACAAAGCCTGGATGGCCTCACATCTGTTTACAGCATGGTTTACTGAGTGTTTTAAGCTCACTGTTAAGACTGACTGGTCAGAAAAAAAAAAGATTCCTTTCAAAATATTTCTGCTCATTGACAGTAATTCTAAAATGTTACTGCTCTTGGTCACCCAAGAGCTCTGATGGAGATGTAAAACAAGATTAATGTTGTTTTCAAGCCTGCTAACACAACATCCATTCTGCAGCCTATGGATCAAGGAGTCATTTCAACTTTCAAGTCTCATTATTTAAGAAGTACACTTTGTAAGGCTATAGCTGCCATAGACAGTGATTCCACTGATGGATCTGGGAAGAGTCAATTGAAAACCTCATGGAAAAGGTTCACCATTCTAGGTATCATTAAGAACATTCATGATTCATGGGAAGAGGTCAAAATATCAGCATTAACAGGAGTTGGGAAGAAGTGAATTCCAACCCTCATGGATTACTTTGAGGGGTTCAAGTCTTCAGGGTAGGAAGTCACTGCTGATGTGGTGGAAATAGCAAGAGAACTAGAGTTAGAAGAGCCTGAAGATGTGACTGAATTGCTGCAATCTCATGATAAAACTTTAATGGATGAAGAGTTGCTTCTTATGGATGAGCAAAGAGAGTGGTTTCTTGAGATGGAATCTGCTCCTGGTGAAGATGCTGTGAAGATGGTGGAAATGACTACAGAGGATTTAGGACATTTCATAAACTTAGTTGATAAATCCATTGCAGGGTGTGAGAAGATTGACTCCCATTTTGAAAGAAATTCTACTGTGGGTAAAATGCTGTCACACAGCATTGCATGCTACGGAGAGATCGTTCATGAAAGGAAGAGCCATTATCGATTCAGCAAACTTCATTGTTGTCTTATGTTAAGAAATTGCCACAGCCACCCCAGTCATCAGCAGCCACCACCCTGACCAGTCAGCAGCCAGCAACATGGAGGCAAGACCCCTCACCAGCAAAAAGATTATGACTTGCTTCAGCGAGATGATGCAAGCATTTGTTTAGTAATAAAGTATTTTTAAATTAAGGTATGTACATTGTTTTTTTAAGACATAATGCTATTGTACACTTAATAGACTACAGAATAGTGTAGACCTGACTTTTATATGTAGTGGGAAACCAAAAAAATTGTGTGACTCGCTTTATTGTGATAATTCGCTTTATTGTGATGGTCTGGAACCAAACCTGCAACATCTCTGAGGTATGCCTGTGTTTTCAGAGTAAGCTTTATCAGTGAGCATTATATTTGAAAACAAACATAGAGTGGACTTGGATAGGTTGCGGCACAGGAAGACCCTATGCTCACCTCCTCCCCTGAGCACAGTGATCTATACCTAAACACAATGCATATCCTCTTGAAGAAGATCTGGGGGCTGAATGAACTGTTGCTGCCAATAGAAGAACCACATAGAAACTGGTAGGAAAGTCAGAGACATGGTATCCATGGGAACCCCTCCTCTTTCGCAGTGATCTGCAGTAGGGAGATGGATTGCTGAGGGATCCAAATGCAGACACACTCACCCTGGGACACAGTGAAAAAACTTTAAAGGCACCTACAGTATATGTAAAGGAAATCTGTTTCCTAACCCTAGAGTTTCTGCCAAAATGACAGGGAACTGTTGGAGCCCTTGCCTGGGTAGGAGGCACTGGTGATCACTATTGTTTGGAGTTCCCTCCCCAGACTCCTCCTGCCCCATATCTGCTCCAGCTCCAGCCGCCCCATCAAGGCAGCCTATGGCCCAGCACTCTTCAGGGACTGCCCCTGGACCAGGTCCTCTCCAGCTCCAGCTATCCTCCTAAGGCAGCCTTGGGTGCAGTACTTCCCAGGGGGCTGCCTCTGGACTGGGCCCTCCTCCAGGTTCTGTGGTCCCACCAAGGCAGCCTCAGGCATAGTGGTCCCCAGGGATTAACCCCAACTGGTGCCCACTGCAGCCCCATCTGGCCTGGCAAAGTCTCTAGGCACAAGTAGTCTACACAGGGAATGTTCCCACACAAGGCCTATTCTTCAAGATCAGGGAAGGTAGCTGTTTCACCTAATTTATAGAAACACAAAAGAAGATCAAAGTAACGAGATAGAGGAATATGGTCCAAACAAAATAACAAAATAAAACCCCGGGAAAAAATAAACCCTAATGAAACAGATAAGTAGTTTACCTGATAAAAGAGTTCAAAGAAACAGTCATAAGCATGCTCACCAAACTCAGGGAACGATTGGAGGAACTCAGTGAGAACTTTAACAAAGACTTAGAAAATGTAAGAAAGAATCAGAACTCAATACAGTAACTGAAATAAAAAATACACTAGAGGGAATCAGAAGCAGATGAGATGATACAGAAGGGATAAGTAATCTGGTAGATAAAATAGTAGAAATCACCCCATAAGAATAGCAACAAGAAGGAAGAATTTTTAAAAATGAGAGTTTAAGGGACCTCTGTGAAACTTCAACCATACTAATATTTATATTGTAGGGGTCCCAGAAGGAGAAGAGAGAAAGGGACAGAAAACTTATTTGAAGAAATAATGGTGGAAAACATCCGTACCTAGGGAAGGAAACAGACACCCAGGTACAGGAAGCATAGAGATCCTAAACAAGATGAACCCAAAGAGATCCATACCAAGATACATCATAATTAAAATGGCAGAAATTTAAGAATAAAAGAGAATTTTAAAGACAGCAAGAGAAAAACAGCTAGTCATATACAAGCGAAACCACATAAGCCTATCAGCTAATTTTAAAGCAGAAACTTTGTGGGCCAGATAGGAGTGCCATGATGTATTTAAAGTGCTGAGAGGATAAAAACTTACAGTCAAGAACACTGTACCTGGCAAGGTTATCATTCAGACTTGAAGGGGAGATAAGGAGTTTTTCAGACAAGCAAAGACGAAAGCAGTTCATCACCAATAAACTGGCCTTACAAGAAATACTAAAGGGTTATCTTTAAGGGGAAAAGAAAAGATCACAACTAAAAATAAGAAAATATATGAAAGGAAAAAAAATCACTGGTGAAGGAGAATATATAGTAGAGGAATTGAATCAGTCACTTTAAAAAGCTAGTATGAAGGTTTAAAGACTAGTAAAAAAAATCAGCTGTAACTGAAGTAAGTAGTTAAGGGATACACAAAATAAAAAGAAGTAAAATATAACAACAAAAAATAAAATGTGACAGGCAAGTGAAAATGGAGTGCTTTTTTTGATTGATTGACAGACAGGAAAGTAGGATTTATTGGTGGGCATGAGCAAGGAATGGACAGCAACACCAAGGCTCTTGTGAGTGCAGGGCCTGCCATTTGTCCAAGGGGCCATGATTAAGGATGTATTTAACCCCACAGCCAACTGGGTTAAGTCACTTTTCTGCCACCACATGTTCAAATTCATTGACTTTAAACTTAGTAAATCCCCACTCTTGGACATGTGAATCTTCTGGTGGCCAGGGAACTTGAACTTGGCCCTGTATAGGGGCCTCAACCACATGCTCCTTGTTCTTCAGCTTGGTGGCGATGGACATGATGACTTGACAAGTGTGTACTGTGGCCACTGTGCCCTGGGGCTTTCCAGAGGCACCCTACCTACCTACCCAGAGCTTGTCAGCCTCAGCACAGGAGAATGTCTTGTTGATGTGGATGATGTAGAAGGGGTGGAGATGTGTTTGGATGTGAAAACCATCTTTGCCACAGCTTTTCACCGTGTACTTGTTGTCAGAAATATGGGCAGCCTCCAGTGGAGAATGCTCATACTCATTTGACACCATGTAGCCACAGAGTGGGAACTTTTGCCTTCTACCCCAGGTAAAAGATGTGGATCTTGGCATTAGGGTCACCTTGGCAGAAGCAAGACTCTGGGTACAGACTGTTCTTACAGTACTAGCAATACCAGGCATGGCAGCAGCCCATGGTGACAACAGGATTTTC
>NW_020173335.1:1748520-1803944 GCF_003031525.2 Neophocaena asiaeorientalis asiaeorientalis
AGGCATGATGAAGGGAAAGAGCAAAACATAGTGCTTTTAGAATGCCTTCAAACTTAAAGTGACTGTCAGCTTAAAATAATTGGGTATATATACAGGTTGATGTATATACACATACATACATAGCCATACACACACCTCATAACCACAAATCAAAAACACCTACAATGGATACACAAAAAAATAAAGAGAAAGGGATCCAAACATAAAACTAAAGGAATCCATCAAACGATAAGGGAAGAAATGAAGAGAGTAAAGACTGGAACAGAGAAGAACTAAAAACACAACCAGAAAACAAGTAAAAAAAATGGCAATAAGTATATACCTGCCAATAATTATTTTGATTGTGAATGGACTAAATGCTCCAATCAAAAGACATAGGGTAGCTGAATGGATAAAAAAGCATGACCCATCTATATGCTGCCTGTAGGAGACTCACCTCAGATCTAAAGACACACATAAACTGAAAGTGAGGGGATAGAAAAAGATATTCCATGCAGATTGAAAAGTAAAGAATGCTGGGGTGGCAATACTCATGTCAGACAAAATAGACTTTAAAACAAAAACTATAACAAAAGACAAGGAAGTGCATGCCATAGTGTTAATGGGGTCAATCCAAACAAGAGGATATAACATTTGTAAATATTCATGCACCCAACATAGGAGTGTCTAAATATATAAAGAAAGTATCAATGGAAATAAAGGGAGAAATTGACAGTGATACAGTAATAATAGGGGACTTTAATACCCCACTTACATCAGTGGATAGATCATCTAGACACTAAATCGGTAAGGAAACACTGGCCTTAAATCTGGTGTTTGACCGGATGCATTTAATAGATAAATATAGAACATTTTATCCAAAAGCAGCAGAATACATATTCTTTTCAATTGCACATGAAACATTCTCCAGGATAGATCATGTTAGGTCACAAAATGGAACATTCTCCAGGATAGATCACATGTTAGGTCACAAAACAAGTCTTAATAAATTTAAGAAGATTGGAATCATATCAAGCATCTTTTCAGATCACAGTGATATGAAACTAGAAATCAAGTACAAGAAAAAACTGGAAAAAGCAATAATATGGGGAGGCTAAAAATCATGCTACTAAACAAGCAATAGATCAACGAAGGAATGAAAGAGGAAATAAAAAAATACTTTGAGACAAATGAAAATGGAAACACCATTACAAAATCTATGGGATGCAGCAAAAGCAGTTCTAAGAGGAAAATTCATAGTGGTACAGGCCTACTAGAAGAAATAAGAAAAATGTCAAATAAACCATGTAAACGTACATTTAAAGGAACAAGAAGAAGAAGTACAGGCAAAACCCAAAGTTTGTGAAAGGAACGAAATAATGAAGATCAGAGTGGAAATAACTGAAGTTGAGTCTTTAAAAAAAAGGAAAATTCAATGAAACTAATAAGTGTTGTTTCTTTGAAAAGATAAACAAAATCAAATATTTAGCCAGACCCATCGAGAGAGAGCCCAAGTAAATAAAATCAGAAATGGAAGAAGAGAATTTGACATGGGTCTTAGAAATATTTTTTTTTGAATCTGTTTCCTCAGGCAAGGGCAACAAAAGTAAAATTAAACAAATGGGACTACATCAAAGTAGTCCCATTTGTTTAATGGGACTAAATGAAGAATATATTTACATGTGATATATCCCATAAGGGGTTGATATCCAAAATATATAAATAACTCATACAACTCAATATCAAAAAACAACCAGATTAAAAACTGGGCAGAGAACCTGAATAGACATTTTTCCAAAGAAGACATACAAATGGTCAACAGGAACATGGGAAGGCTTTCAACATCACTAATCATCAGCAGAATGCAAATCAAAAGCACAGTGAGATACAACCTCACACCTGTCAGAATGGCTGTTATCAAAAAGCAAGAAACAACAAGTGTTGGTGAAGTTGTGGAGAAAAGGGTACTGTTGTGCACTGTTGGTGGGAATGTTAATTGTTGCAGCTATTATGAAAACCATGGAGGTTCCTCAGAAAATTAAAAGTAGAACTACCATATGCCATATGATGCAGCATTTCCACTTCTGGGTATTTATCTGAAAAATACAAACACACTAATTTGAAAATATATGTGTACTCCCATGTTCATTGCAGCACTGTTTACAGTAGCCAAGATATGGAAGCAACATAAGTGTCCACCAGTAGATGAATGGATAAAGAAGGGGGGTGTGTGTGTGTGTGTAATGGAATACTACTCAGCCATAAGAAAGAATGAAATCTTGCCTTTATGGCAACGTGGATCAACCTGCAGGGTATTATGGTAAGTGAAATGTCAGACCAAGAAAAACAAAGACTGTATGATTTAACTTATATGTGGAATGTAAAAAACAAAACAAACAAACTAAACTAAATAGGAGCAGACTCGTTGATATCTAGAGCAAACTGGTGGTTGGCAGAAGGGGGTGCATCTTGGGGGGATGGATGAAATAGGTAAAGGGAGTTAAGTGGTACAAACTTCCAGCTATAAAATTAATAAGTCACAGGCATTTAATGTGCACATAGGGAATGTAGTCAGTAATATTGAAAAATATGGTGATGGATGATAACTGGTCTTATTGTGGTTATCATTGCATACTGTATAAAAACATCTAATCACTATGTAGTGCACCTGAAGCTAATATATTGTATGTTAATTGTAACGCAATTGAAAAACAAAATGTATATAATTTATTGTATGGATATAATCTTTTGTGATAGAATCTTGGTATATTATATAGGACCATAATATTAGCATTAACATACCATATTTATTCATTCAACAAATGTTTATTGTGTTCTTACTATGTGCCTGGGACAGCTCAAGAAGCTTGGGTTATATCAATGTGCAAAATACACTTACAGAGTTTACCATTCTACTAGTACTACTATTTACACATATAATATTTTAATGATATTCTACCTTTATTTCTAAAACTACAGTGTAGGCTTTTAAAATTTTATTTATTTATTTTTGTTTGTGTTGGGTCTTCATTGCTGCGCACAGGCTTTCTCTAGTTGCAGTGGGCAGGGCTCTAGTTGCGGTGGTTTCTCTTGTTGCGGAGCACAGGCTCTAGGCATGCGGGCTTCAGTAGTTGTGGCACATGGGCTCAGTAGTTGTGGCCTGTGGGCTCTAGAGTGCAGGCTCAGTAGTTATAGCGCACGGGCTTAGTTGCTTTGCAACATGTGGGATCTTCCCAGACCAGGGCTTGAACCCATGTCCCCTGAATTGGCAGGTGGATTCTTAACCACTGCACCACCAGGGAAGCCCTACAGTGTAGTTTAAGGAATCTCCATACTGTTCTCCATGGTTGCTGTATGAATTTACATTCCCACCAATAGTGTAGGAGAGTTCCTTTTTCTCCACACCCTCTCCAGCATTTATTATTTGTAGACTTTTTTATGATGGCCATTCTGACTGGTGTGAGGTGATGGAGGTTCCTTAAAAAACTAAAAAATAGAGATACCATATGATCCTGCAATCCCAGTCCTGGGCATATGTCCAGAGAAAAACATAATTTGAAAAGATACATGCACCCCAGTGTTCATTGCAGCACTATTTACAATAACCAAGACATGAAAGGAACCTAAATGTCCATCAACAAATGAATGGATAAAGAAGATGTGGGGGGTGTGTGTGTGTATGTGTGCGTGCATGTGTGTGTGTGTGTATACATAAACACACACATATGTATACAGTGGAATATTACTCAGCCATAGAAAAGAATGAAATAATGCCATTTGCAGCAACATGGATGGACTTAGAGATTATCATACTAAGTGAAGTAAGTCAGAAAGAGAAAGACAAATACCATACGATATCATTTATATGTGGAAGATCAAAAAAGAAAAATGATGCAAATGAGCTTATGTACAAAACAGAAATAGACCCACAGACAGAAAACAAACTTATGGTTACCAAAGGGGAAAGGGGAGGAGGGATAAATTAGTTTGGGATTAACATATACACACTACTATATATAAAATAGATGATCAACAAGGACCTACTGTATGACACTGGGAGCTATACTCAATATTTTGTAATAACTATAAGGGAAAAGAATCAGAAAAAAGTTTAAGGAATCTCCATACTGTTCTCCATGGTTGCTGTATGAATTTACATTCCCACCAATAGTGTAGGAGAGTTCCTTTTTCTCCACACCCTCTCCAGCATTTATTATTTGTAGACTTTTTTATGATGGCCATTCTGACTGGTGTGAGGTGATGGAGGTTCCTTAAAAAACTAAAAAATAGAGATACCATATGATCCTGCAATCCCAGTCCTGGGCATATGTCCAGAGAAAAACATAATTTGAAAAGATACATGCACCCCAGTGTTCATTGCAGCACTATTTACAATAACCAAGACATGAAAGGAACCTAAATGTCCATCAACAAATGAATGGATAAAGAAGATGTGGGGGGTGTGTGTGTGTATGTGTGCGTGCATGTGTGTGTGTGTGTATACATAAACACACACATATGTATACAGTGGAATATTACTCAGCCATAGAAAAGAATGAAATAATGCCATTTGCAGCAACATGGATGGACTTAGAGATTATCATACTAAGTGAAGTAAGTCAGAAAGAGAAAGACAAATACCATACGATATCATTTATATGTGGAAGATCAAAAAAGAAAAATGATGCAAATGAGCTTATGTACAAAACAGAAATAGACCCACAGACAGAAAACAAACTTATGGTTACCAAAGGGGAAAGGGGAGGAGGGATAAATTAGTTTGGGATTAACATATACACACTACTATATATAAAATAGATGATCAACAAGGACCTACTGTATGACACTGGGAGCTATACTCAATATTTTGTAATAACTATAAGGGAAAAGAATCAGAAAAAGAGTATATATATATGTAACTGAATCACTTTACTGTACATCTGAAACTAATACAACATAGTAAATTAACTGCACTTCAATTTAAGAAAAGGTAAGAAGAGTTAAGGGGTGAGGTGGTAGCCTGAAAAGGGGGTGGAGTCAGGAAAGAGTTTCAGTTTTAGGAGGTGGTAAGAAGTATCTTTGATTCTTTGGTTCTGCTGGTCTTTTACTTTGGGATACATTTTGAAGACATTGATGATGGTGATTGATTGATTGATAGATGAATTTATAGCCTAATTCTTTCAGTCATTCTATTGATTCAAAAATACCTGGTGCATATCAATATGCTGACACCAGAAATCAAAGGAAAAGCAAAGGGGCCTGGTCTTCAGAGGTGCTTGGTCTGGTGGGGAATGTTCTTCACTAGACTGGCAAATATGTTGCATTTCCAATAGCACCAGTGAGTTTAGTAAGCATAGAAACATCTGTGCTACCTAAATGGGATGGGAAGAGTATTTTTTAAGTTGCATTTAACAATAATCTGCATTTCCAATGACTCCTCCCAATATTCTTGTGTAGTAGAATTCTGGTATAAAATAAAGTTCGTTATTATAAGAAAAAAAACTACAGTGTATCTTGCTGCAAATACGTTGTTTAAATATATATTTAAATTGCTTGAAGAAATTAGGGGTAAAAATGTTGCTTTCTATTTGTTTGTATTTCCTTTGTGCCTTGTAAGCATTTTTTGATATCCAGAGTGGATATTTAGAAGTGGCTTTGATTTATTAATTCACTGTTACTTGTCATGTATGCGTACACAATACAAAGTTATAACAGGAGGAATGATTAATCCATGTCGATGATGAAGTAAGAATATTCAGCATGAAATATCTATTTGTAGGTTTTAATTATTTATTCAGGATATTTATGAACTGGAGTAGCCCATATTTTTCTGGGTCACTTTTTTTTTTTTTTTTTTTTCGGTACACGGGCCTCTCACTGTTGTGGCCTCTCCCGTTGAGCAGCACAGGCTCCGGACGCGCAGGCTCAGCAGCCATGGCTCACAGGCCTAGCCTCTCCGCGGCATGTGGGATCTTCCCGGACCGGGGCACAAACCTGTGTCCCCTGCATCGGCAGCGGACTGTCAACCACTGCGCCACCAGGGAAGCCCTCTGGGTCACTTTTTATTTTTTTAGAGATTACTCTGTTGTGATTATATCCAACAGGATTACAGTTAGAATGAATGTATTGTATTTGCACAGAAATTGTCACCTGTGCTAAGCTTTTACACTTCTTATTTAGCTGCCACATTTGTACTATCTGCCAGCTTTTTTTATAATTGCTTACACTTTTACCGTATATAAATTACCTTAATTAAATTGGGTAACCATTGCTGAAGTTGTGTTCAGTCTGTGGAACTGCAAAATTCCCAAAGGCACTGATTATTTGCCAGTTGACTAATTGTAGAAAGGAATTTTAGTTAGCATATGCTTGATAAGCTACGTGTCAGGATTCCTCAAAGCTACCCCCTGGTTTGGTGATTCATAGGACTCAGCATATAGTCATATTCAGGACTATGGTTTATTACAACAGAAGAGTACAAAGCAAAATCAGGAAAGGGAAAAGGCACATATTGGTCAAAGTCCAGAGGAAACCAGGCATAACCTTCCAAGAGTCCTATCGCAGTGGAGTCACACAGGATGTACTAATTTCTGCAGCAGCAAGTTATGGCTACATATGTGAAGTGTTGTCTACCAGAGGAGCTCATTAGAGACTAAGTACCCAAGGTTTTTACTGGGGACTGGTGACATAGGCACTTTCTGCCTGGCTCTTACCAAATTCCAGACTCCCAGAACGAAAACAGGTGTTTTCTTTCTAGGTGCCTAGATGAGGTGCAGCAATCCCTTCTTCTCAGGGAAAGTTTAAAATCAGTACAGGGAACGGTTTACCATTCAAGTTCCCAGACAACAGCCAAGGGTCACCCTCTTAAGAAGGCTCTTCTAAGATGAAATTTTTGTTGACTCTTGAAGGATAGTAAAATATGCCTGGAAGTTGGTCAAGAAAAGAGGGGGAGAACGTAATATAAGACATTCAAGGAAAGGCATGGAATCGTGAAAATGTGCGGTACATTTAGGCAATAGTTTATTGTGGTTTAAATACAAATGCATAATGAGCTCTGTAAAAGTAATGGAAATCACCAGGACCCAGACTAAAAAGAAGGAACTGATAAACAGTAAGTTCAAGAAAGTATGCTATGGAAGCTCTAGGGATAGGCTAGTCTTGAGAGTAGCAGCTTTGGTTTTCACCTACTCAGGGGTAAGATTCAAGGCCTTGAGCGCTCTATAAGGTGGAGAGTTCTTAGAACTCAGATTTAAGCTGAATCTGTTTAACATAGGTACATACTCCATAGAAGAATAGGATAGAAAAAAAATTTCCCATCAATCCAGGGAGATGATAAAGAGATGACAAGGAAGCTTATCTGTGTCACCCTGGGCTGTGGGTTTCAAAAATAGTTTTCTTGGCTTCATAATCATGGGCTTTCCCTCACATGGTTTATGGTTTGAATTTACATTATTTACATAGTCTAAAAATCTCAAGCTGAAATACTAACCTCAACAGTAATTCTGGGTTGGTGATCCCCTGGAGCATCTGACAGAAGCAGATGCAGAATCACTGTGGAGTTGTATGATGTCAACCCAGGCTACCGAGGATTCTCTCATATTACAGCTACACTGAAAGTGAAATGACAAGAAAAAGTTATAGAGTACCTAAAGAAGCAATCAACATTAGGAAAGGTTAGCAACAAAATAAGTTATCAGTCAACCTGACAAAGTTAGCACAAAAAACAAACAACATGATCAGATTGTCAAGAACCACAGATATTAGAACTATTTGATAAGAATATAAAGTAGGTATGTTTAATATGTTATGAGTCATGAGCATAATTTTATAACAGAAAATTTTAAACTTAGATGAAGTAGACAACATTCTAGAAAAATACAACACTGAGTCTTCATTGCAGTTATTTCACAGTAGCCAAAAATGAGAAATAATCTAAATGTCTATGAACAGGAGAACTAATAAATTATGGTATATTCATGCAGTGGAATACTATATGGCAGTTAGAATTATTGAATAAGTCTCACTTTGAGTGGAAAATGAAAAACTCCATTCAGTGAAAAAGTAGGTTGTAAAATTATGCAAACAGTATGGTACCATTTACATACAGTTTAAAAACATGATACATAATTACAGTTTACTAATACAAATGTAGTGAAAATATAAAAACAACATAAATAGTAAATATAAAGTTTAGGGTTTTATTACTTTTCCAAAAGAAGGGGGGAAAGAAGAGAACAGTATTGGTTAGGGTCACATATTAGGCCTCAGTTGCATCAGAAGTAGATTTAACGTGTTTTAAAATTCGATGAAGATGGGATACGGGAACACTGCTGTTCTTTATATTCTATATACTTTTCTGAATATGTAAAATATTTTATAACAAAATATATAAAAATTTAAAGTACTTTGCATTAAATGGCAATTGAGAGAAGATACAGAAACAGGTTAAACCTGTACATTCCTTATTTTAAACTGAACTGTTTATATCTTTCATAGATTATTTTGTTATTCTCTTCTTACACCTTTTTTTTAACATCTTTATTGGAATATAATTGCTTTACAATGGTGTGTTAGTTTCTGCTTTATAACAAAGTGAATCAGTTATACAGATACATATGTCCCCATATCTCTTCCCTCTTGCATCTCCCTCCCTCCCACCCTCCCTATCCCACCCCTCTAGGTGGTCACAAAACACTGAGTTGATCTCCCTGTGCTATGTGGCTGCTTCCCACTAGCTATCTGTTTTACGTTTGGTAGTGTATATATGTCCATGGCACTCTCTCACTTTGTCCCAGTTTACCCTTCCCCCTCCCCATACCCTCAAGTCCATTCTCTAGTAGGTCTGCGTCTTTATTCCCATCTTGCCCCTAGGTTCTTCATGACCATTTTTTTAATATTCCATATATATGTGTTAGCATACAGTATTTGTTTTTCTTTTTCTGACTTACTTCACTCTGTATGACAGACTCTAGGTCCATCCACCTCACTACAAATAACTCAGTTTTGTTCCTTTTTATGGCTGAGTAATATTCCATTGTATATATGTGCCACATCTTCTTTATCCATTCATCTGTTGATGGACACTTAGGTTGCTTCCATGTCCTGGCTATTTTGAATTATGGTTTTCTCAGGGTATATGCCCAGTAGTGGGATTAATGGGTCATATGGTAGTTCTATTTTTAGTTTTTTAAGGCGCGTCCAAACTGTTCTCCATAGTGGCTGTATCAATTTACATTCCCACCAACAGTGCAAGAGGGTTCCCTTTTCTCCACACCCTCTCCAGCATTTATTTTTTGTAGATTTTTTGATGATGGCCATTCCAACCAGTGTGAGATGATACCTCATTGTAGTTTTGATTTGCATTTCTCTAATGATTAATGATGTTGAATATTCTTTCATGTGTCTGTTGGCAATCTGTTTACACCTTTTATAATCAAAGTTTGTGGGGAAAGTAAGAGCGAAATGATTTAACATGATATGGTGATGCCGGGATCAATCCTTGTTTGAGTTTTCCAGAATTCTAGTAGCACAGTGAAATGTTGCCTGCCCCTAAGATCTTTTCTCCCTTGATCTCTACGTGAGTCAGACTCCCTTCCCTTCTTCTTTTCCTCTCTTCCTCTCTCTTTGGGTCTCTAGGTCTTTCTCTCCTGGTCCCTATCTCTTGGGGTATACTTTGGGGGTTATACTGTCTCAGGACCTGAGGGGCTTCATCTCTTTGGGTCTCTGTCTTTCTGAGCCCTCCTGCCCCCACGTTCTGTTTCTCATACTTGCACTTTCTCAGGGTCTGTCTCTTGCTTACTGTCTCACTTGGTGCCCCTCCCCCATGTCTTTCTTCCTCTGTGTACATATGTGTATGTTTATATGTGCCTTTGTGTGTCTTTCTGATTCTCTGTCTCTTTACCTCCCTCTTCCAGGGTCCCCTCTACCTTACCTCCTGTGTCTTTCAGAGTATAGAGCTCTTTCTTTCCTAGGGTTGTCTTTTTTCTCTCTCTCCTTCTGTGTGTGTGTGTGTGTGTGTGTGTGTGTGTGTGTTTTGCACCCATCTCCCACATCCTTACCAGTCTCTTTCTTTCTCACTCTCTCCCTGGGTTGGTTGGTCTATATGTCTTTCTCTTAATCTCTGTCTTAATCCCTCTCTGGAGTCTTTCAGCTTCTTCCCTTATTTGCCTACTTATTTATGTTTCATTTATTTTGTTTAGGTAAAGCTACTTCCTCTTCTAATCCAAGCAGCCCAGCTCCAGACTGGTACAAAGATTTTGTTACAGATGCTGATGCTGAGGTTTTAGAGCATTCTGGAAAAATGGTACTTCTGTTTGAAATTCTTCGAATGGCAGAGGAAATTGGGGATAAAGTGTAAGTTCTTTTCCTATTTTTATTATATGAACATTTTGATAACATTTTTATTGTTTAAACTATTTAAAGCAATCTGTTTTGTTTTCTTCTTTTCTAAAGATGTAATTTCATGGTTAGTGTCGTGACAGCTATCTTCCTTCTAAGTCACTGTTTCTGAGTGCATATTCTGGTTATTTCTTCAGTGCTGTTTTCCCCTTCTGGCTATAGTATCTTGAACTTATTTCCTTGAGCCAAGTCTCTAGCTGATGTTTGTATTTCATCACTTTCAGAATCATTTTTCAATCCATGCGATGTGGCTTCTACCCTATTACTTTACTGAGTTTTCCCCCCTAAAGTCACTTAATGACCTTCTAATTTCCAAATCTAGTGGACACCTCTCAGACTTTATTTCACCTCTTTGACTACTCTATTATTTCTCCTTTGTTTTTTGTTCCTGTTTATTTTACTTCTAGCATTTGTGCCCCCTTTCCCTTCCCTGGATTCCAACCCCCAATCTTATCCTTCATTTTATTATTTAAAAAACATACTTTCAGAGTTTTGAACCAGACCTACTGTTTAGGCTTTTATAAGATCCCAAGTTCTGGTTATAAAATATTTTAAAAATATAATGCTTTTAATATAACCATTTTTTTGTTAAAAAATTTAAGCACGTTAACATAAGGCTAAAATAAAACAATCTTCTATCTTAAAAAATGTCAAATTTGGTTTCTTTAACTTTCCTGGAAAGAGGTAGCTCTGTTATATTTTCATACCACCTTTTAATATACCTCTACTCTACACTTAACACATTCTGATGTACTTGTGTCTTTTCGCTGGATAGTGAGTTGTTTGAAGACACAAACTGTTTTATTCCTTTTTAATTAACTCCTTCACCTGGCATCTAATAAGTACTCACTATAACTTATTTTTGTTACATATTGCCACTTATACAGAAACAAGTGGTTCAGATAAGGGGTGATGTTGGCTTGGAATGGAGTAGTAGTAGTGGAGATGAAGGGTATGTTTTGGAGTAGAAACAACAGCACTTGGTAGATTGAATGCAAGGCAGTAAGGAGAGAGTAGTCAAAGATGACCCTCAGGCTTTCCCCCTAAGTGGCTGGTAGATTATGGTGTTATTTACTAAAATGGAGAAGATTAAGGGAGAAGTAAGTTTATTAGAGGTAGTAAGGAGTCCTGCTCTGGCTTTGTTAAGTTTCCAAGGCCTATTAGATGTCCGTGAGAGATGTCAAGTAGAAAGTGGATATTTGAGCTCAGAGTTCCTGAAAGACCAAGAGAGATTAATGCTCTAGACATGCTTATGCTTTTTTATCTATTAACTTCTGTAATTTAAAGTTAATTTTTATTGGATACCATACAAGAATTTTATGAGTATAGGGGAAATTTTAGTAGTCTTTTAATTTCCTAACCAGTTCAAGAATCTCTTCTACCATGTTCATCATGGATGTTCTCCTGATCTCTCCTGGGTAGAATATTTTGCATCTCAGAAGGCTCCCTATAGTTGAATACTTCAAAGTGTTAGAAAATGGATCCTTACCTTTAGTTTATACTCTTCCTATAGCTATTTCTCCCCTGGTCTAAAATAGAATATATCTACTGCTTTTTAAAAATACTATTATAATGATCATTTTTAGTTATTAACCCAACTGATAGGTGTTATCAACGTTAAGACTATAAAACTGCATTTCTGGAATTGTGATTACCACTATTCTTTATTTGTCCAACATTTCATTATGGAAATTTTCAAACATAACAAAAAGTAGAAAGAATTTTTAGAGTGAATACCTATATACCTGTCACCTAGAATCTATACTATATTCTGTATTTTATCATACTTCATTTATTACATATCTATCCATCATCCATCTTATTTTCCTGATGCCTTTCAAAGTAGGTTGCAGACATCACTACTACTATTTCAATTGTCTCTTCAGATAATGGTGGGTTTATCTCTCGTCACTTTTAGCTTTTTCTTCTCAGTTGTTTTATCTGTTCTTTATATGGCATAATTTTAGTCCTGACATGGTCTTGAATATACTTCATTTTTTTAGCACTTATCTCAAAATATGGTCACAAACACTTCAGCTGAATTTTTATTAACACAGAATTATAGTGACGCTGGTTCTTGTTTATTCTGGACCCTATCTTTCCATTCCTGCAGTCTGATGGAGCAGTTTTACAACATCCAAATAACACTATTGGTTCATATTGACTTGTGGTCAACTAAGACTTTTTTTTTTAAGAAGAACTTTTGTCAAATCAGATTCTTCTATTCCCTATTTGTGCAGCTGAAGCTTAGGTGGAAATTCATTTTTTTAGCATATGAATATCCAATTTTGCCAAGACCATTGTTAAAAATACTAATTTTTTCCATTGAATTGCTTTTGCCTATTTGTCAAAAACCAATGAACTATAGTGTAGCTTTATATCGGGACTATATTCTGTTCCACTGATTTGTGTTGGTCTCCTCAGTACTACACTATTTTGATTACACTAGCTTTGTGTTGAAATCATGTAGAGTTAGGCCTCCAACTTTTTTCCTTTCAAAATTGTTTTGGCTACTCTATGTACTTGGCATACCCATATAAACTTTAGAATCAGCTTCTTAATTTCTACAAATTTCTAATTTTTAATTCTTTTGGATATTTACTGAGGTTTAGATTAGAATCATGTTGTTTGTGAATCTTCTAATCCATGAATACTAACTTGTCTTTTTAGCCTTGTTTTCAGCCAGTCTCTCATATCTCTGGACCTGATTGAAGATTTTCTTGAATTGGCTAGTAGGGAGAAGACAGAAGATAAAGATAAACCTCTTATTTATAAGGGTGAGTTAACATTTGTATATCATAATTTTAAAAACATTCATTTAAACATATTGTATACACATTTTAACAATAGAAGAAAACAATATTACCCAGACCCACAACCCTAATATACCTATTTTTTCTGTCCTTTCTTTTTGTCCTTATCCATATAAATGTGGTGTTTGTTGCTGCAGTTGTAGCAAAATTTTTTTTGTTTTTTTAAACAGCATTATTGAGTTATGATTCACATATCATGCAGTTTACCCATTTAAAGTGTACAATTCAATGGTTTTTAGTACATTTTCAGAGTTGTGTAACTATCACCATAGTCAATTTTCGAACATATTAATCAACACCAAAGAAACCCTGTACCCTTTAGCTGTCACTCTGCTAACCCCCTTTCTACCTCTTTACCCCTAAGCAATCACTAATCTACTTTGTTTGTATGATTGACCTATTCTGGATCTTTCATATAAACAGAGTCATATAATATGTGGTCTTTTGTGACTGGCTTCATTCGCATAGCATGTTTTTAAGGTTCATCCAAGTTGTAGCAAGTGTCAGTGCTGTATTCCTTTTTGTGGCCTAATAATATTCCATTTCATGGATAATACCCACATTTTGATTATTCATTAATTCATAGATATTTGAGTTGTTTTCTCCTTTTGGCTATTGTGAATAGTGCTGCTATGAACATTCATATACAAGTTTTCATTTCTTTAAACATCTGTTTTTAATTCTTTTGAATATTTAGTTAGGAATGGAATTATTGGGCCATTTGGCAATTCTAAGTTTAATGGATTGAGGATCCACCAAACTCTTTTCTACACTGGCTGCACTATTTTACATTCTCAAGAAGTAGTGTTCAAGGGTTCTGATTTCCCCCACATCTTCACCAACACTTGTTTTTGTTGCTGCTGTTGTTGAATTATAGCCATCCTAGTGAGTGTGAAATGGTATCTCATTTTGATTTTGATTTGTATTTCTCTAATGACTAATAATGTTGACCATTTTTTCATGGCCATTTGTATATCTTTGGAAAAATGTTTATTCAGGTCCTTTGCCCATTTGTCTTTTTGTTATTGAGTTGAAAGACTTAAAAAAATTATTTTTAATTAAAAAAATTTTTTCTGCATACCAGGCCCTTATCAGATACATGCCTTATAAATATTTTCTCATTCTTTTCGTTGTCTTTTCATTCTCTTGGTAGTATTCTTTGATGCGGAAAAGATTTTCAGTTTGATGAAGACCAATTTTATTTTTTTTCTTTTGTTACTTATGCCTTTAGTGTTATATCTAAGAAACCATTGCCAAATCCAAGTCTATGACTATTTACCCCTATGTTTCCTTCAAAGAATTATATAGTTTTAGCTCTTACAGTTAGTTCTTTCATGCATTTTGAGTTAATTTTTACATTTGGTATGAGGTAAAGGTCCAACTTCAGTCTACCAGTTGAGAAGACTGTTCTTTCCCCATTCACTGTTCATGGTACCCTTGCTAAAAATTAGTTGACCAAAGAGACAGGTTTATTTCTTGACTGAGTTTTATTCCATTGATCTGTATGTCATTCCTCATGCTAGTAGCAGTCTTGATTACCTTTACTTTGAACATAAGTTTTGAAAGTGTGCATCCTCCTACTTTGTTCCTCTTCAAGATTTTTTTGGCTATTCTGGGTCCCTTGCAATTCCATATGAATTCTAGAATTAGCTTGTAAATTTTACAGAGAAGTCAGCTTGGATTCTGATAGTGATTGCATTGAATCTGTAGTTCATTTTAGGAAGTATTGCCTTCTTAACAATGTTAAGTCTTCTGATCTATGAACATGGGATGTTTTACCATTTATTTAGGTCTTTAATTTCTTTCACTGATGTTTTATAGTTTTCAGTGTATGCATTTTGCATTTCTTATGTTAAATTTATTTTATTCTTTTTGATAGTATTGTAAATGGAATTGTGCTCTTTTAGTTTTAGATTCTTCATTGCAAATGTATAAATTAAGTCTTTCATAATAACTCATTTATTAGTTCAAATAGTGTTTTGTGGATTTTTAAAGGATTTTCCTTATACAAGATCATGTCATCTGCAGATAGAGATAATTTACTTTTTCCTTTACAATGTGGATTACTTTTATTTCTTTTTCTTGACCATTTCCGTCCTTAGAACCTTTAGTATGGTGTTGAATTAAAGTGACAAAACCAGGGCTTCCCTGGTGGCGCAGTGGTTGAGAGTCTGCCTGCCGATGCAGGGGACACGGGTTCGTGCCCCGGTCCGGGAAGATCCCACATGCCGCAAAGCGGCTGGGCCCGTGAGCCATGGCCATTGAGCCTGCGCGTCCGGAGCCTGTGCTCCGCAATGGGAGAGGCCACAACAGTGAGAGGCCCGCGTACCGCAAAAAAAATAAAAATAAAAATAAAGTGACAAAACCAGAGATCCTTTTCTTTTTCCTAATCTTAGAGGGAAAGCATCTGATCTTTCACCATTCTGTATGGTGTTATTTGTATTTTTTTCATAAATATCATTTATCATGTTGTGGAAGTTCCTTGTATCAGTATTTCCAGTTTTTTGAGTGTGTTTTTCTTATCATGAATGTGTATTGAACATTGTCAAATGGTTTCTTTGTGTCTACTGAGATGATCATGTGGGGGTTTTATTTTTATTAATTCGTTAGTTTTAGATTTTTTTCAGGAATAATTTATTCTTATATACTTTAAGATGTATCCTAAGACTTTTAAACTTTTTTTTTTTTTTTTTTGCGGTACGCGGGCTCTCAGCGCTGTGGCCCCTTCCATTGCAGTGTACAGGCTCCAGACGTGCAGGCTCAGCGGCCATGGCTCACGGGCCCAGCTGCTCTGCGGCACGTGGGATCCTCCCAGACTGGGGCACAAACCCGCGTCCCCTGCATCAGCAGGCAGACTCTCAACCACTGCGCCACCAGGGAAGCCCTAAACTTTTAATATTATTTAAAAGGAAAACAATTGAAACACATCCTGTTTGTAGGAATATCATTAATAAAACTAGATCATTTATTCCAGAAATCCTTAATATTTGAATCTTGTAGGATATTACAGTCCTTAGGACATAAACAAAATTTGACTTGATGAGACATACTTACTTTTGCTGTTTTGTTTGTTTGTTTTAGTCCAAATTCTCAAAGGAGTAGATTTTTTTTATTGAAGTATAGTTGATTTATAATATTATATTAGTTTCAGGTGTATAGCATAGTGATTCAGTATTTTTGCAGATTATACTTCATTAAAAGTTTTATAAAATAATGGCTGTAATTCCCTGTGCTATACAATACCCCTGTCGCTTATTTATTTTATACATAGTAGTTGGTATCTTTTAATCCCTTATGCCTCCTTTACGCCTCCTCTCTTGCTTCTCCCCACTGGTAACCACTAGTTTGTTTTCTATATCTCTGAGTCTGTTTCTGTTTTGCAATATACCTTTGTATGTGTTATTTTTTATATTTTACATATAAGTGATATTATACAGTATCTGTCTTTCTCTCTCTGAATTATTTCACTAAGCATAATATTCCCTAGGTCCATCCATGTTGCTGAAAATGGCAGAATTTCATTCTTTTACTTATGGCTGAGTAATATTCCTGTGTGTGTGTGTGTGTGTGTGTGTGTGTGTGTGTATGTGCGCGCGCGCACGCGCCACATCTTCTTTATCCATTTGTCCATTGATGGACACTTGGGCTGCTTCCATATCTTGACTACTGCTGTGTACATGTATGTGTCTACCTGTATGTGTTTGAATTAGTGTTTTCAGGTTTTCTGATATATACCCAGGAGTGGAATCGCTGGATGATATGGTGGTTCTATTTTTAGTTTTTTGAGGAACCTCCATACTGTTTTCCATAGTGGTTGCACCAGTTTACATTCCCACCAACAGTATACAAAGGGTTTCCTTTTCTTCACATCCTCGCCAACATTTGTTATTTGTAGATTTTTTGATGATAGCCATTCTGGCAGGTGAGAGGTGATATCTCATTGTGAGTTTGATATGCATTTCTCTAATAATTAGCTATGTTGAACATCTTTTCATGTCCCTGTCAGCCATCTCTTTGTCCTCTTTGGAAAAATGTCTGTTCAGGTCTTCCACCCATTTTTTGATACTGTTGTTTGTTTGTTGATATTTAGTTGTATGAACTGTGTGTATATTTTGGATATTAACCCCTTGTTGGTCATATTGTTTGCTAATATTTTCTCCCATTCTGTGGGTTTTCTTTTCGTTTTGTCAATGGTTTCCTTTGCTGTGCAAAAGCTTTTAAGTTTAACTAAGTCCAATTTGTTTATTTTTGCTTTTATTTATTTTGCCTTAGGAAATAGATCCAAGAAAATATTTTTACACTTTATGTCAAAGAGTGTTCTCCCTGTGTTCTCTTCTAGGAGTTGTATGGTTTCAGGTCTTACATTTAGGTCTTTAATCCATTTAAAGTTGATTTTTTTATACAGTGTGAGGAAATGTTCTAATCTCATTGTACATGTAGCTGTCCAGTTTTCCCAGCCCCACTTACCAAAGAGACTGACTTTTCTCCATATATATTCTTGCTTCCCTTGTTGTAGATTAATTTACCATAGGTATGTGGATTTATTTCTGGGCTCTCTATTCTGTTCCATTGATCTATGCATCTGTTTTTCTGCCAGTACCACACTGTTTTGATTACTGTGTAGCTTTGTAGTATAGTCTGAAGTCTGAAAGGGTGATACCTCCAGTTTTGTTCTTTTTTTTCTCAGGATTGCTTTGGCAATTTGGGGTCCTGTGGTTCCATATGAATTTTAGGGATTATCTATTCTAGTTCTGTGAAAAATGTCCTGAGTATTTTGATGGGGATTGCATTAAGTCTGTAGATTGCTTTGGGTAGTATGGCCATTGGATCAGAAGAACTAACATTACTAAAATGACCATACTACCAAGAAGCATCTTTTAAACTAACGTACTGAATTTAACTAAAAAGTTTGCAGAAAGACATAAATCTCAGTGTTGTCAACTTGTTTTATATTAAGACTCTAGGGTGTGATGATATGAATTTTGCTTGGAGTGGAAGTAGTAGTATTATGTTTGCAGTTACAGAATTAGAAAGAAAAAAAATTAGAGTGGAAATTATGTATGATAAAATATAAAAGTGTCATAAGTACTTTATCCATTGGTGTTTTAGTATGAATGTCAGGCTTGGGTAAAATTTTACCGCACTGTGCAAATGTTGACATGTCTGATCAGTGTTTAACTTATAAAATCACAGTTCTTTACTTGTACATACATGCTCACAAATATGTAATTGTCATGAAATAGGAACATATGCTGATATTTGTGGCTAAATCATAGAATATTTTTGGCACATAAATAGGCATTCTGTAAATATTTGTTCAGTAAATGAATAAACGTGTTCTATGTCTCTGGTTTTTATCTGTTTAGTATCAACTTGTTGATAACTAGGTGGGAAACCTGGTCATTTATAGATTTAATTAAAAAGAAGCTTCATGAGCATAATACAGCTTAATCATACTTTTGAAAGTTTTATAGGATTCTAATCAAGGAAATATTTTCAGACATTTACATGTAGATGAAATACTTTTGAAAAGTACCTTTGCTATTCAATATCTGTTGGAAGGAAATCTGTAGTGAATTTATTTGTAATACAATGAATTATCCCTTGATTTTAAAAATTTGTCTTGCTATGCAAATTGACTATATATGACCAGCTTTTTTTTTTTTTAATTTTTAAAAAATTTTTGGCTGTGTTGGGTCTTTGTTGCTGTGCGCAGGCTTTCTCTAGTTGCAGTGAGTGGGGGCTACTCTTTATTGCGGTGCACGGGCTTCTCATTGTGGTGGCTTCTCTTGTTGCAGAGCATGGGCTCTAGGCACCGGGCTTCAGGAGTTGTGGCTCATGGGCTCTGGAGCGCAGGCTCAATAGTTGTGGTGCACAGGCTTAGTTTCTCTGCGGCATGTGGGATCTTCCTGGACCAGGGCTCAAACCCGTGTCCCCTGCATTGGCAGGTGGATTCTTAACCACTGTGCCACCAGGGAAGGCCTATGACCAGCTTTTAAATGGCAAGCAAGAAAGAAAACCTTTTAGTACTAGGATAACAATATATGTCTCTTTTTTCTTTTCTTTTTGAATTTTCAGGTGAAGGGAAGTGGCTCCGAAACATAGACTATTACCGTTTAGATGGTTCTACAACTGCTCAATCAAGGAAAAAATGGGCTGAAGAATTTAATGATGAAACTAATGTGAGGTAGGAAGCATTTCTGAATGGATAGTTTTTTAAAAATCATATTAAATCTACATATAGTAAAATTTACTCTTTTTAGTGTCTACTACTATAATTTTTGACAAATGCAAGATGTAGTCAAGATATAAAATGGTTTCATCACCCCTTAGGAAATTCACTTATGGAATCATACAATTTGTAGCCTTTTCAGTCTCACTTTTTTCACATGGCAAAATGCATTTGAGATTCATCCACATTGTTGCATATGTCAATAGCTTGCTCCTTTTTATTGTTGAGTAGTATTCCCTTGTATGGTTGTGTCCATTGTATGGATGTATGGTTTGTTTTCATTATATGGACATATTCGTTGTGTGAATGAGTAGTTTGTTTAACCATTTCCATTTGAGAGACATTGGAATCGTTTCCAGGTTTTGAAATGAAAATTGAAGGTGCTTTAAACATTCATGTATAAGTTTTGTGTGACCATAGATATTTATCCAAGTGAAATGAAAATCCAGGAGTGCAATTGCCGGGTTATATGGTAAATTTATGTTTAGCTTTGTAGGAAATTGCCAAACTGTTTTCCAAAGTGGTTGTACAATTTTGCATTCCCACCAGCAATGTTATGAGGGTTTCAGTTGTTCTGTGTCCTTGGTATTATCATATTTAAAAATAAAAAAATTTACCCATTCTAATAAGTATGTAATGGAATCTCATGTGATTTTAATTTGCATTTCCCTAATGTTAGTTGATGTCAAGCATCATTTTATGTGCTTATTGGCCATTTTTATATCATCTTTGGTGATACATCTGTTAGAGTGTCTTAAGGTTAACGAGGTATTCTTGATCTCTTTACTTATTGTAATAATTTGAATAATATACTTTAAACAACTGCAGGTAGAGGTTGTGTTATATAGGTGATGTTGATGTTGCTTTTAACTATCAGCAATTACATACTTGAACTGCATTTGGAAGAGAAAAATTTATGTGTATACATACATATAAACATTTGCACACACACATACACGTTGAAAGCATTGCCTTTAAGAAAGTGATGAAGAGATGGGGTGAGTTTAATGCAAAGATGGCTAAGATATGACTTACTAAATGTTCTAAAGTATGAAAGGTATTATATTTTGTGTGTAAAATGTGTTTTAATTCTAACAGAGTCCTGAACTACACCTAGGGTTAAAACTAGGGAAATTCCAGTTAGACCATAGGAGGAGTATATTCTTATTAGGTATTTAAAATCTGTAGAGTCTGGGAGAGCTTACAAAGGGATTGTTCGAGTACAGTAAAGTTACTTTAAAAATGATTACATAACTTTTTAAAGAATAAGTACATTTTTATATTTTGTTTGCCATGTTTTAAACAATTATTATTTGTGCATGAGTGTGAAGAAGTAATTTTATTGAGTTATCCTAGTCTAATTTGTCAAATTTAATCCAAACGTTTGGCTTGCTCAGTTTCCCAAATTTGTAAATATCGTAATAGCATATGATTTGTCCCATAATAGTCATATTTGATAACTAATAGGGAACAACATTGAAATGTGGATGTTGAGCTGTCAGCTTGGCTTTTTCACTAACAAATTAAGCCTCCTAAACATATGCCAGAAAGTGTCTCTGATTCAGATTCATCATGTATATATATATATACACACACATACACATATCACTCACACACACACACACACACACACACACACACACACACACACTCCATGGATTTGAGGGGTTACTCTTGAGTAGCTAAATCTGTAAACTTGTCTGCATTAAATTCACAAATGTGAGAGATTATGTCTGTTTTTCTACCTATCTTCTGTTTTCTCATGACTCAGTAATGAGAATTATTTATATTTATTTATATGTTTATTTTATTTAGAGTCAAAGGAACTTACAGAGACAGTATAGAGAGGTACTGTGACCCTTTCACCTAATTTCTCCTAATGGTTACATCTTACCTATGATATCAAAACCAAGAAATTGGCACTGTTTCAATGTGTGTGTATATCTATGTTTTTTTTAATCACATATGTAGAGATTCCTGTAAGCATGACTGCAGTCAAGGTACAGAAATATTCTATCACCACAGAGATTCCTCTCTTTCTGACCTTTTATAGTCATACCCATCCTGACCACCAACGTTGCCACAATCCCTAACTCCTGGCAATAACTCATTTGTTCTCCATCTTTATAATTGTCATATCAAGACTGTTATATAAATTATATCATAGTATATGTGACCATTTGAGATTGGCCTTTTTCACTCAGCATAATGCCCTTTAGTTTCATTCAAGTTGTTGTGTATATCAATAGTTCATTCCTTTTTACTACATAGTCGTATTCAATGGATTGGATGTACCAGCTTGTATAATACAAACTGAATGTCTACTGCAGGGCATTTTGTTCATTTCCAGGTTTGGCTATTACAAATAAAGCTGCTATGAACATTGTGTACAGGTTTTGTGTGGACCTAAGTTTTCATTTCTCTAGGATAAATGCCCAGGAGTGCGATTTCTAGTTTACACGGTAAGTGATTATTTCATTTTTTAAGAAACTACCAAACTGTTTTACAGAGTGGCTGCACCGTTTTACCTTCCCTTCAGTAAAGTGTGAGAGATCAAGTTTCTCTGCATCCTCACCAACGTTTGATTTTATCACTGTTTTTTATCTTGGCTGTTTTCATAGGTGTGTAGTGGTATCTTGTGGTCTTAATTTGCATTTCCCTGGTGGCTGGTTATTTTGAACATTTTTTTCATGTGTTTATTTATCATCTGTATATGCTCTTTGGTGAAATGTTTCTTCACATCTTTTGCCCATTTTCTAACTGGATTGTTTGCTTTTTTATTGTTGAATGTTGAAAATCCTTTGTATAATTTAGGTATGAGTAATTTTTCATATGTGGTTTGCAAATATTTTCTCCCAGTCTATGGGTTGTCTTTTCATTTCCTTCACAAGGTCTTTCACAGAGCAAAACTTTTTAATTTTGGTGAAATCTAGTTTGTCAGTTTTTGTTTTAGTCATGCTTTTGTTGTCAAGTCTAAGAATTGTTCCCTAAGCCCTAGGTCCTGAAGATTTTCTCCTATGTTATTTTCTAAAAGGTTTATGGCTTTACCTTTTATATTTAAGTGTAAGGTACATTTTAAATTAATTTTTGTATAAGATGTGAGATTTCGGTTGAGTTCACTTTTCTTTTTCTTTCTTTTTTTTTTGCCTGTGGATGTCCAATTGCTCCAGCACCATTTGTTGAAAAAGCCATCCTTTCTCTACCAAATTGCTTTTGCATTTTTGTGAAAAATCATTTGGCTATACTTCTGTGGGACTATTTTTTGGTTCTAGTCCATTGGTCCATATATCTGTCCTTCTGCCATTACCACATAGTCTTGATTATTGTAGCTATGTAATAGGCCTTAGTATCAAGTCAATATCTCCCACTTTATTCTACTTTTTCCAAGTTGTTTTAGCTAGTCTAATATCTTTGCCTTTATATATAAACTTTATATATAAATCCTCTTGTCTAATCTATAAAAATCTTGCAAGAATTATTAGAAATTGCATTACACCTGTCATCAGTTTGGGGAGAATTGATATCTTTACTATATTGAGTCTCCCATGAACATAGTATCTCTGTTTATGTAGATCTTTGATGTTTTTAATCACTGTTTTATAATTTTCAGCATGTAAGTCCTATATATGTTTTGTTAGATTTACACTTAAATATTTCATTTTTGGGGAATTGTAAGTGATATTGTATTTTTAATTTTACTTTTCACATGTTCGTTGGTAGTATGTAGAAATGCAGTTGATTTTTGTGTTGATGTTTTACCTGTGATCTTGCTGAACTCATTTATTTGTTCTAGGAGTTTGTTTTATAGATTCCTTGAGATTTTCTCCTAGACCATTATGTCATCTGCAAGTAAGGATAGTTTTATTTCTTCCTTTCCGATCTGAATGTAGTTTGTTTCCTTTTCTTGCCTTGTTGCACTGGCTAGAACTTCAGTAACATGTTGAATAGCAGTGATGAGAGTGGATATCCTTGCCTTCTTGATCTTAAGAGAAGAGCATTCAGTGTTGATAACTGTGATATAGCTGTAGATTTTTTGTAGATACTCTTTATTAAGTTGAAGTTCCCTGCTATTCATCTCTATTCGTAGTTTGCTAAGAGTTTTTACTATGAATGGATGTATAATTTTGTCACATGCTTTTTCTTTCTCATTTAATTTGATAAATATTTTTTTTTCCTTTAGCCTGTTAACATGGTATATTACATAGCTTGATTTTCAAGCTGAACATCCTTGCATCCCTGGAATAAAACCCATTTGGTCATGATGTATAATTCTTTTTACATAGTGCTGGCTTCTATTTGCTGATATTTTGTTGGGGAATATTTATGAGATATTGGTCTGTATCCAGTTGTTTTTATACTGTCTTTGTCTAATTTTGGTATCAGGATGGTATTGGCCTCATAAAATGTGTTGAGAAGTGTTCCCCCTTCTGTTTTCTGAAAGAGATGTGTAGAATTTGTGTTAATTAATCTTAAATTTTTGGTAGAATTTGCCAGTGAAACTTTCAGACCTTGGAAATTTCTTTTTTTGTGAGTTTTTAAATCATTAATTCAATTTCCTTAATTGTTATAGGACTATTCAAATTATCTATTTCATATTGAATGAGTTGTGATAGTTTGTGTTTTTTGAGGAATTGGTTCATTTCAAATTTATGTATAGAACTGCTCATAGCATTCCCTTATTATCCTTTTGATGGCTTTAGGATCTATAGTGATAGCTTCTGTTTCATTCATGGTATTGGTAATTGTGTATTCTCTTGTTTTTGTCAGTCTTGCTAGAGGTTTGTCAATTTTATTGATCTTTTCAAAGAACCAGCTTTTTATTTAATTGATTTTCTCTATTTTTTCTTTCTGTTTTCAGTTTCAACTTGTTTTGACTTAGTTTGCTCGTTTTCTACTTCCTTGAGGTGGAACCTCAAATTACTCATTTAAGACTTTTCCTCTTTTCTAATATAAGCATTTAGTGCTGTAAATTTCCCTTTCAGCACTGCTTTAGCTGGCATACAAATTTTGATGTGTTTTATTTTCATTTCCATTCAGTTCAGTGTATTTTTTCTTTTGAGACTTCTATTTTGAGTCATAGCTAGAAGTATACTGTTAACTTCCAAGCATTTGGAGATTTCTATTATTTTTCTGTTATTGATTTCTAGTTTGATTCAGTTCTGTTCAGAGAATATACTCTATGATTTCAGTTTTTAACTTTGTTATTTTTTGTTTAATGGATCAAGATATAGAACATCTTGGTATATCATACATGGGCCCTTGAAAACAATGCATTTTTTGCAGTTGTTGACCAGAGTTTCCTATAAATGTTGATCAGATCCTGTTATTTAATGGGGTGGTTGTATTCTTCTTTATGTCCAGTTGGTTATTGATTTTTGAGAGAGGAGGTTTGAAACCTCCAACTATAATTGTGGATTTGTCTGTTTCTCAAGGTTTTTACTTCTCATATTTTCAGCTCTGTTGTTTACTGTATACACATTTATGTCCCTCACTATTACTTATAATTTTCTTTGGTCTGAAACATACTTTATTTCATGCTAATATAGCCACTCCTTTATTTTGATTGATGTTTACTTGTTATATCTTTTTTCATCCTTTTACTTTCAACCTACCTATTTTGTGAGTTTCTTGTAGACAGCGTATGGTTGCGTTATTTTTTTTTTTACCCATTCTGTTAATCTCTTTCTTTTAAATGGTGCATATAGACCATTTACAATTTTTTTTACTGAGGTATAATTGGCATATAACATTATATTAGTTTCAGGTGTACAACCATGTACATTTAATACAGAGCCTGAGGCTGCCATTTTAGTTTTTGTTCAGTTTGTTCTATTTCATTCTGTTTTCTTTTGCTTCTGATTTCTTTTCCTACCCTTCCTGTGGGTTACTTTTACAATTTCTGGAATTCCATTTTGATTCCTCTATAATGTTTTTTAGTGTATCTTTGTATAACTTTTATAGTGGTTGTTCTAAGTATTATACGTACATAACTGATCATAGTCTACTGGTGTCATCATTTTACCATTTTGATTGAAGTGTAGAAACCTTTGCTCCTTTTTTTCCCTTTATAATTATCTTAAATGTTTTCTTTACATAAATAGATTAGGAACCATAATAATTTTTTCTTCAACCATCAAATATAATTTAGAAAACTTAAGAGAAGGAAAATCTATTTTATTCACTCATAATTTTTGTTCTTTTCATTTTTGTTTCCTCCTTCCTAATGTTTCATATTTCTTTTATAATTTCCTTTTTAAAAAAAAAAAAAGAAGAGAACTTCCTTTAGCCATTCTTTTAGGGCAGATCTACTGGCAACAAATTTTCTGATTACCCTCATTTGACAATTTGTTGATTTTCCCATCATTTTTGAAGAATATCTTAACTGGGTATAGAATTCTGAGTTGGCAGTTCTCTTCTTTTAGCACTTGAAAAATGTGCCACTTCCTCCTAGCCTCCATGATTTCTTAAAACTGGCTATTTTTACAAGTTTGGCTTTTTTAGATTCTACATGTAAGTGATACCATAAAATCCTTGTCTTTGTCTCACTTATCTCACTTAGCATAATGTACTCATGGTTTATCTGTTGTCACATATGGCAAGATATCCTTCTTGGCTGAATAATATTCCATGGAATATATATCCCACATCTTTTTCATTCATTCATCCACTGATGGGCACTTAGGTTGTTTTGGTATCTTGGCTGTTGTGAATAATGCTGCAGTAAACATGACTGTGCAGGTATTTCTTTGACATCGTGTATTAATTTCTTTTGCATATATACCCAGAAGTGGAATTGCTGGATAATGTGGTAGTTCTATTTTTAATTTTTTGAGGAACCTCCATGTTGTTTTCCATAGTGGCTGAACTAATTAGTGATACAGAGAATATTTTATTATAATCATCAAAGTTGCTAAGAGGCTAGAACTTAATTATTCCAACCACTAAAAAGAAATAATTATGTAACCTCGGAATCTAATTGTCACTACAATGGCAATCATATTACAATATATAAATGTATGAAATTAACATGTTGTATACCTTAATTTTATACAAAGTTATTATGTCAGATATATTTTAATTTTTAAAAAACCTGCTGTTTTTCAAATTGGCTTTTTCTCCTGTCATTAAGGTCTTGTTTCTCTCTCACTTCTTTCAAGAGTTTTTCTTTATCTTAGATTTTAGAAGTTTGACTGTGGTGTGTCCTGGCATGGATTTCTTTGGTTTTACGTTGTGTTTCATTCAGCTTCTTAAATTTCTACGTTTGTGTTTCTTGCTAAATTTTGGTAATTTTCAGCTGTTATTTCTTTGAATACCTTTATAGCCTGTTCTTTTTTTCTCTTCTCCTTTTAGGACTCTGATGACAAGACTGTTAGATCTTTATTATAGTCCTATAGGTCCCAGAGTCTCTGTTATTTCTTTCTTTTCTTTTTTTTTTTTTGATTTTTGTTATTCAGATTGGGTCATTTCTGTTCTTCTGTTTTCAAAGTTCATTGAATCTTCTCTACATTCTACTGTTGAGCCTGTCTATTGAGTTTTTTGTTACTGTACTTTTCAGTTCTAAAATTTCCATTTTGTTCTTCTGTATGGGTTGTGTTATAACTCCTGATTCTCCAATAGACCTCCTTTGATACCAACCCAGTAGTGGGGGAGAGGATTTTTCTTATAACCACTGGGTGGGGGTGGATATCCTGGATCCCTGTGTGGTCTTATCTGACACTGCTGGGCTGGTGGGAGGACTTGGTTAACTCAAACTTATCTGACAGCACTGTCTGGCAGTATGCCTTGTTACAACTACATGAGGGTAGAAGTTTGGGCTTCCCACTCAGCCTTTAGTGACAGGAGTGGAGGTACACTGCATTTTTTCTGTACCATTTGACTGGAGTCAAACGGTTGTTGTTTTAAAGCTCTCTGTCTTACTAGTCTGCCTTTCATTTGGTCCTTTTGCTAGAGAGAGAAGACTTTTCTTGGAGATTTATTTTGACAGCACGCACTGATATTTCCAGATTGCTGGGCTCTTCAACACTCAGTCTGGAATATATGAGGCAAAAAGAAAGCCTGTGGAACTCACTGCCATGTTCTGTCTTAGGTCCCAAGCCAGTATGCTTCCTTCTCCTCACTTTTCAGAAAAATCTTATGTTCACTTTATATATAATATCCAGGCATTTTAGCTGTACTTATGGTGAGGAATAGGGAACAGCATGTCTGTTCCATCTTTCCAGAATTGGAAGTCCCAACATTACACTTTTAAAGAATTATATCTGTCTTAGAGTAAACATATGCATGTGCTTGTGTTGTGTATGTATGTCTAGAAGTGGGATTGCTACATAATAGGTATGTGCATATTCAGCTTTAGCTTACACTGCCAAAACATTTTTCCAAAATGGTAGTACCAATTTGCACTCCAGCTAGTAGAGTACCTGTTTCATTTGTTATCTGTCCTCACTATCAATTGATGATGTCTGTTTTTCTTTCTTTTTTTTTTTTTTTTTGCGGTACGTGGGCCTCTCACTGTTGTGGCCTCTCCCATTGCGGAGCACAGGCTCTGGACGCGCAGGCTCAGTGGCCATGGCTCATGGGCCCAGCCGCTCTGCGGCATGTGGGATCCTCCCTGACTGGGGCACGAACCTGTGTCTCCCGCATCGGCAGGTGGACTCCCAACCACTGCGCCACCAGGGAAGCCCCTGATGTCTGTTTCTTTAAGCCGTTGTCATAGATATGTAGCAATAAGGCTTCATAGTCTTAATCTGTATTTTCCTGATAACTAATTCACAGTAGCTCATAGATGTCAGTGTTGAAGCTAAAACATAAAGGTTTTAGAAGGCAAACAGCATGGAGTATTCTCCTGATCTGTAGTGGGAAATTTTTCATAAACAGGGCACACAAACTACTAACAATAAAAGGAAAGATTGATAAGGTGAGCTTCATTAAAATTAAGAACTTCTGTTCAGATTTTCGCACTAGGAACTCTGGTCTGCAGCACCCAGGGCAAGGCTTCTGCACGCCACAGTCTACGAGCAAGTGAAACTAGACGAAGCACAAAGGAAAAGAGAAAAAAGCTGTGTGGCTGACAGGGTCTTCGTGCCCCGGCTGGGTGTCAGGCCTGTGCCTCTGAGGTGGGAGAGCCAAGTTCAGGACATTGGACCACAAGAGACCTCCCAGCCCCACATAATATGAATCGGTGAGAGCTCTCCCAGAGATCTCCATCTCAACGCTAAGACCCAGCTCCACTCAGCAACCAGCAAGCTCCAGTGCTGGACACTGCATTCCAAATAACTAGAAAGACAGGAACACAGCCCCACCCATTAGCAGAGAGGCTGCCTAAAATCATAATAAGGTCACAGACACCCCAAAACACACCACCAGACACAGTCCTGCCCACCAGAAAGACAAGATCCAGCCTCATTCACCGGAACACAGGCACCAGTCCCCTCCACCAGGCAGCCTACACAAGCCACTGAACCAACCGTAGCCACTGGGGACAGACACCAAAAACAACAGGAACTATGCACCTGCAGCCTTCAAAAAGGAGACCCCAAACATAGTTAGTTAGAGATGACAGAGAAATATGCATCAGGTGAAGGAGCAAGGTAAAAACCCACCAGACCAAACAAATGAAGAGGAAATAGGCAGTCTACCTGAAAAAGAATTCAGAGTAATGATAGGAAGGATGATCCAAAATCTGGGAAACAGAATGAGAAAATACAAGAAACGTTTAACAAGGACGTAGAAAAACTAAAGAGCAAACAAACAATGATGAACAACACAATAAATGAAATTAAAAATTCTCTAGAAGGAATCAATAGCAGGATAACTGAGGCAGAAGAGCAGATAAGTGACCTGGAAGATAAAATAGTGGTAATAACTACTGCAGATCAGAATAAAGAAAAAAAGAATGGGGCTTTGCTTTTGGCGCAGCGGTTAAGAATCCACCTGCCAATGCAGGGGACATGGGTTGAGCCCTGGTCTGGGAAGATCCCACAGGCCACGGAGCAACTAAGCCCGTGGGCCACAACTACTGAGCCTGCGCTCTAGAGCCCGCAAGCCACAACTACTGAAGCCTGTGTGCCTAGAGCCCGTGTTCCACAACAAGAGAAGCCACCTCAATGAGAAGCCCACACACTGCAATGAAGACCCGATGCAGCCAAAAATAAATAAATTGAAAAAGAAAAAAGGAATGAAAAGAATTGAGAACAGTCTCAGAGACCTCTGGGATAACATTAAATATACCAACATTCAAATTATAGGGGTCCCAGAAGAAGAAGAGAAAAAGAAAGGGACTGAGAAAATATTTGGCGAGATTATAGTTGAAAACTTCCCTAATATGGGAAAGGAAATTGTCAATCAAGTCGAGGAAGTGCAGGGAGTCCAATGCAGGATAAATCCAAGGAGAAATACGCCAAGACACATATTAATCAAACTATCAAAAATTAAATACAAAGAAAAAATCTTAAAAGCAGCAAGGGAAAAGCAACAAATAACATAAATGGGAATGCCTGTAAGGTTAACAGCTGATCTTTCAGCAGAAACTCTGCAAGCCAGAAGGGACTGGCAGGACATATTTAAAGTGATGAGAGGGAAAAACCTACAACCAGGATTACTCTACCCAGCAAGGATCTCATTCAGATTTGACAGAGAAATTAAAACCTTTACAGACAAGCAAAAGCTGAGAGAGTTCAGCACCACCAAACCAGCTTTACAACAAATGCTAAAGGAACTTCCCTAGGCAGGAAACATAAGAGAAGGAAAAGACCTACAATAACAAACCGAAAACAATTAAGAAAATGGTAATAGGAACATACATATTGGTAATTATCTTAAATGTAAATGGATTAAATGCTCCCACCAAAGGACATAGACTGGCTGAATGGATTAAAAAACAAGACCCATATATATGCTATCTACAAGAGACCCACTTCAGACCTAGGGACACATACAGACTGAAAATGAGGGTATGGAAAAAGATATTCCATGCAAATGGAAATCACAAGAAAGCTGGAGTAACAATTCTCATATGAGACAAAATAGACTTTAAAATAAAGACTACTACAAGAGACAAAAAGGACACTACATAATGATCAAGGGATCAATCCAAGAATAAGATATAACAATTGTAAATATTTATGCACCCAGCATAGGAGCATCTCAATACATAAGGCAGATGCTAACGGACATAAATCGGGAAATCGACAGTAACACAATCATAGTAGGGGACTTTAACACCCCACTTTCACCAATGGATAGATCATCCAAAATGAAAATCAATAACAAAACACAAGCTTTAAATGATACATTAAACAAGATGGACTTAATTGATATTTATAGGACATTCCACCCCAAAAGAACAGAATACATCTTCTTCTCAAGTGCGCATGGAACATTCTCCAGGATAGACCATATCTTGGGGCACAAATCTAGCCTTGGTAAATTTAAGAAAATTGAAATCATATAAAGTATCTTTTCCAACCACCACGCTATGAGATTAGGTATCAATTATAGGGAAAAAACTGGAAAAAATACAAACGCCTGGAGGCTAAACAGTACACTACTAAATAACCAAGAGATCACTGAAAAAATCAAAGAGGAAATCAGAAAGTACCTAGAAACAAATGGCAATGAAAACACGTTGACCCAACACCTATGGGATGCAGCAAAAGCAGTTCTAAGAGTGAAGTTTATAGCAATACAATCCTACCTCAAGAAACAAGAAACATCTCAAATAAATAACCTAACCGTACACCTAAAGCAATTAGAGAAAGAAGAACAAGAAAAACCCAAAGTTATCAGAAGGAAAGAAATCATAAAAATCAGATCAGAAATAAATGAAAAAGAAATGAAGGAAACAGCAGCAAAGATAAATAAAACTAAAAGGTAGTTGTTTGAGAAGCTAAACAGATTGACAAACCATTAGCCAGACTCATCAAGAAAAAAAGGGAGAAGACTCAAATCAACAGGATTAGAAGTGAGAAGGAGAAGTCACAATGACACTGCAGAAATACGAAGGATCATGAGAGATTACTGCAAGCAACTATATGCCAATAAAATGGACAACCTGGAAGAAACAGACAAATTCTAAGGAAAGCACAACCTTCTGAGACTGACCCAGGAAGAAATAGGAAGTATAAACAGACGAATCACAAGCACTGAAATTGAGACTGTGATTAAAAATCTTGCAACAAACAAAAGCCCAGGACCAGATGGCTTCACAGGCGAATTCTCTCAAACATTTAGAGAAGAGATAACACCTATCCTTTTCAAACTCTTCCAAAATATAGCAGAGAGAGGAACAGTCCCAAATGCGTTTGAGGAGGCCACCATCACCCTGATACCAATACCAGACAAAGACGTCACAAAAAAAGAAAACTACAGGCCAGTATCGCTAATGAACATAGATGCAAAAATTCTCAACAAAATACTAGCAAACAGATTCCAGCAGCACATTAAAAGGATCATACACCATGATCAAGTGGGGTTTATCCCAGGAATGCAAAGATTCTTCAATATATGCAACTCAATCATTGTGATACACCATATTAACAAATTGAAGGATAAAAACCATATGATCATCTCAATAGATGCAGAAAAAGCTTTCTGCAAAATTCAACACCTATTTATCATAAAAACTCTCCAGAAAGTAGGCATAGAGGGATCCTACCTCAACATAGTAAAGGCCATGTATGACAGACCCAGGGCCAACATCGTTCTCAATGGTGAAAAACTGAAACCATTTCCACTAAGATCAGGAACAAGACAAAGTTGCCCATCCTCACCACTTTTATTTAACATAGTTTTGGAAGCTTTAGGCACAGCATTCAGAGAAGAAAAAAAAAAAAAAGGAATCCAAATCGGAAAAGAAGAAGTAAAACTGTTCAGTGTTTGCGGATGACATGATACTATACATAGAGAATCCGAAATATGCTACCAGAAATCTAGAGCTAATCAACGAATTTGGTAAAGTAGCAGGATACAAAATTAATGCACGGAAATCTCTGGCATTCCTATACATTAATGATGAAATATCTGAAAGTGAAATTAAGGAAACATTCCCATTTACCATTGCAACCAAAAGAGTAAAACACCTAGGAATAAACCTACCTAAGGAGAAAAAAGACCTGTAGCAGAAAACTATAAGACAGAAAACTATAAGACACTGATGAAAGAAATTAAAGATGATACAAACAGATGGAGAGATATACCACGTTCTTGGATTGGAAGAATCAACATTGTGAAAATGAGTATATAATCCAAAGCAATCTACAGATTTGTGCAATCCCTTTCAGACTACCAATGGCATTTTTCACAGAACTAGAACAAAAAATTTCACAATTTTTTTGGAAACACAAAAGACACCGAATAGCCAAAACAATCTTGAGAAAGAGAAACGGAGCTGGAGGAATCAGGCTCTCTGACTTCAGACTGTACTACAAAGCTACAGTAATCAAGACAGTATGGTACTGACACAAAAACAGACATATGGATCAATGGAACAGGATAGAAAGCCCAGGGGTAAACCCACGCACATATGGTCACGTTATCTTTGATAAAGGAGGCCAGAATATACAATGGAGAAAAGACAGCCTCTTCAATAAGTGGTTTGGGGAAAACTGGACAGCTACATGTAAAAGAATGAAATTAGAACACTTCCTATCACCATACACAAAAATTAAACTCACCATGGATTAAAGAGCTAAATGTAAGGCCAGACACTATAAAACTCTTAGGGGAAAACATAGGCAGAACACTGTATGACATAAATCACAGCAAGATCCTTTTTGACCCACCTCCTAGAGACATGGAAATAAACAAATGGGACCTAATGAAATTTAAAATCTTTGCACATCAAAGGAAACCATAAACAAGTCAAAAAGTCAACCCTCAGAATGGGAGAAAATATTTGCAAATGAAGCAACTGACAAAGGACTAATCTCCAAAATTTATAAGCAGCTTATGCAGCTCAATATCAAAAAAACAGCCCAATCCAAAAATGGGCAGAAGACCTAAATAACCATTTCTCCAAAGAAGATATACAGATTGCCAAAAAGCACATGAAAGGATGCTCAACATCACTAATCATTAGAGAAATGCAAGTCAAAACTACAATGAGGTATTACCTCACACCAGTCAGAATGGCCATCATCAAAAAATCTACAAACAGTAAATGCTGGAGAGGGTGTGGAGAAAAGGGAACCCTCTTGCACTGTTGGTGTGAATATAAATTGATACAGCCACTATGGAGAACAGTATGGAGGTTCCTTAAGAAACTAAACGTAGAACTACTGTATGACCCAACAATCCCATTACTAGGCATATACCCTGAGAAAACCATAATTCAAAAAGAGTCATGTACCACAATGTTCATTTCAGCGCTGTTTACTGTAGCCAGGACATGGAAGCAACATAAGTGCCCAGCGACAGATGAATGGATAGAGAAGATGTGGCGCATATACACAATGGAATGTTAGCAGCCATCAAAAGAAATGAAATTGAGTTATTTATAATGAGGTGGATTGATCTAGAGTCTGTCATACAGAGTGAAGTAAGTCAGAAAGAGAAAAACAAATACTGTATGCTAAGATATATATATGGAATGTAGAAAACAGTACTGATGAACTTAGTGACATGGCAGGAATAAAGATGCAGATGTAGAGAATGGACTTGAGGACACGGGGAGGGGGAAGGGTAAGCTGAGACGAAGTGAGCGAGTGGCATTGACATATATACACTACCAAATGTAAAATAGATAGCTAGTGGGAAGCAGCCGTATAGCACCAGGAGATCACCTTGGTGCTTTGTGACCACCTAGAGGAGTGGGATAGGGAGGGTGGGAGGGAGAAGCAAGAGGGAGGGGATATGGAGATATATGTGTACATTTAGCTGATTCACTTTGTTACACAGCACCAACTAACACAACTTTGTAAAGCTATTATATTCCAATAAAGATGTTAGAAAAACGAGAAATATAAATTCTTGTGTTCCAACGTAGCAGGTTATCTATCAGTTTTTTTTTTCTTGAATACATTCTTCCTGGTGCCCTCTGTCTACTTGATCATATTTTTCTTACCTCAGTACCTAGCATCTATCTAACTTCTCTTCTTACATTTGTTACATTATATTGTAATTGCATATCAGTCTCCGCTACTACACTCAGCTCCTTGGGCAGTGCCCTTCATTTTGATGCAGTTAGTGCTCATAACAGTAGTGAACAGAATATATTTTTTTGAGTTGTACATAAATTTTCTACATTTACTGAGAAATCTATAAATACGTTGAATACATTTTAAACATGTGGTTTCCATATTTATCTTTATTCCTAAATAGACTGTTTCGTTTTACTGCAGTAAGATTCTTCTTGTGCATGTAAATCATCAACCCGACTCCTTAGACATGTCTATTTTTCAGTGAGTGAGTAATGAATTCTCTGAACTCTTGATTGTTCATAAAACTGCCTTAGAATAAAGAAGTCATATCATAAATAAGATATATGTGTAGCACTCATTACTAAACATTTATTTTGTATTTTCATTTTCAGAGGGCGCTTGTTTATCATTTCAACCAAAGCAGGATCTCTTGGAATTAATCTGGTAGCTGCTAATCGAGTGATTATATTTGATGCTTCTTGGAATCCGTCTTATGACATCCAAAGTATATTCAGAGTTTATCGCTTTGGACAAACTAAACCTGTGTATGTATATAGGTTCTTAGCTCAGGTAGGTTTATCATTTACATTCTCTCTCTCTTTTTTTTTTTTTTTTTGCGGTACACGGGCCTCTCACTGTTGTGGCCTCTCCTGTTGTGGAGCACAGGCTCCGGACGCGGAGGCTCAGTGGTCATGGCTCACAGGCCCAGCCGCTTCACGGCATGTGGGATCCTTCCGGACCGGGGCACAAACCCTTGTCCCCTGCATCGGCAGGTGGACTCTCAACCACTGTGCCACCAGGGAAGCCCTACATTCTCTTTTTAATATTGAAAGATTGGGTGGAACTGATCATATTTCTATATGAATGTCATATATAATATATTGGCATTTTAGTTATTAACTTTTTGTCCTGAAGTTATGGAAAGTAAGACTTAAATTACATAAAGACAGTTTATAGTGATTGTTGAGAGCTTATTGTATTCCATTGGAAAGGAATTAAACTGTTCTCTTGCATTCTTACATCAGTAACCTCCTAAAATCTTATTTCATGTACTCTTTTATTCTGTTTACCTTGGTATCTGACTGCTCTCCTGCTTCCACCAAGTACAGAATTATTTAAAGCAACAAATGAATGCATATTGGTGAAAAATTTAGAATTTTTCTTTTTTGCCAATGTAAACTACTTTGAACATAAAAATCTCTCATGAATTAAACAGCATTGTACATAAAATTTGCTTCATGGCAGTATATCACTATGAAGTTCTGCTGTTTTGTAGTAACCAATAACCTATATTTCTTCGTGTTTAAGTTTCATGTTTACAAAATTTATTTATTTGCATATTGTTCATTCTTTTTTGCAAAGGGAACCATGGAAGATAAGATTTATGATCGGCAAGTAACTAAGCAGTCACTGTCTTTTCGAGTTGTTGATCAACAGCAAGTTGAACGTCATTTTACCATGAATGAGCTTACTGAACTTTATACCTTTGAGCCAGACTTGTTAGATGACCCTAATTCAGAAAAGAAGAAGAAAAGGGATACTCCCATGCTGCCAAAGGTAAACATCTTTAAATTGTTAGCTTAAAAAAAGAAACTAACGTGGACCAAGGAAATTTTATTCCTACTATGAAAGTTATTCATCTAAGGCTATATTTCAGAATTTTTCAAAGAGAATAAAACTGTATTTAAATGAGAGGTCAATTCTCCACATAACACCACAAAAGATAGTGTAATCTGAAACACATATTTTATGCCAATAAAAAATTCAGCCCTGCAGAAAAGGGTTTCTGAGTAGAAACCTTAAAGGAAATAGTATGGTTCTCTTTTAATAATCTCCAGTAGAGGGCATACATAATTTTAATAATTATATATGAGATTTAATTGTCTCTTCCTTAACATTTTTTGTTGTCATATAGCAATTAAGAATCAGCAAATAAAAGTGTCTCCTACTTGATATTTTTCACTGTCATAAAGTAAGTAGGACTTTCACATTTCCAAGTGTGAAAGTCCTCTCATTTTATAGATGGGGAAACTTAGGGTTAGAGGCATTCGATGACTTGCCCAGTTTTTACCTAATAAGTGGCAGAGACAGGAATAGTCTATTCCTATAGCCATAGGAATACATCTGTCTTCTGGTCCATTGTTCTTGGATAAGAAAACAGTATTTAATATTAATAAAGAAATTTAATATGGTAGATACCATTTTGACCCTACTGAACATGCGAGAAAACTGTATGTTCTCTGATCTAAATAAAGAGTTTATATATTTAAACCTATTCTGATTATTTAAAATGTAATTTTGGGGGGAGATTATTGGGGGAGGTGCTGTTCCTGTTGTCTTGGTTTCAAATTTAAGCACTTAATGTTCCATGTAGCTGTTAAGAGAATTGGGAAAGCAACTACTGGGTTACAGTGTCACTTTACCAAACTTCAGTCATCTGTAAAGAAAATTCAACAGTATCTTAGTTCTTCATATGGTTGGAACATTTAATTAAAACAAAAGGTAATATAAATAAATATATTTCTAACATTAATATAAACCAGTGATTTCTCTAATTATTTTTCAATGTATATAAGTCAATTAAAGTAACATGAATATTTAGCATTTGGGAAAATTTTTTAAACGTCCTTTGTCTATATAAGCAAATATTTTGTTTTTGTAATCAATGAACTTTTCTTCCATTTAAAGTTTACTGATAGAGCATTTAGGAAAGAGGTTTTGTGACAGTCTCTATCAAATCTCTTTGATAATGGCTTAGGGCCACATGAAGGTTAAAGTCTATCGTTTTTATAATACTTTTTAAAGAATTGTCATTTCACTTTCCATGTTATGAAATACTAAATTGATAGTGATTTGGCTTCCTTTCTTAATTATATTATTATAGAATGTGAGTAGGGGTCTTGAATAGTCTTCAGAAAATTTTCTGTGTGCAAACAGATTTGTTTGTGTATCTTTAAAAGTAGACAAACACAAATGGGCTCATACCATACATACTCTTTTACAACTTGCTCTTTTCACCTAGATGTTTCTTGAACATCTTTCCATATTGGTACATATATCTCTACTTTAAAATAAAAACTTCGTAGTGTATACTTGCCTTGTTTTATTTAACTCTTATATCCCTAACACCTTTCCTATCAGGTACTTAATTTTGTATGGCAAAGAGTATTCTTTAAAGACTTGCACACATTTATGTTTATAATTTTAAAGATAGTGAAGTTTCCTTTTTCAAATTGAGACTGATTTTATATTTAATTAGCCTCTTTCCTAAAATTAAACTTAACTTTAAACTTCAATTTTCATGAGAAATAGCCCATGATTAGTAATATTTCTCATAGGAAGCTACCATTCCAAGTTGAATAGAGATAATTGTTGGGCTTCCCTGGTGGCGCAGTGGTTGAGAGTCCGCCTGCCAATGCAGGGGACACGGGTTCGTGCCCCGGTCTGGGAAGATCCCACATGCTGCGGAGCGGCTGGGCCCGTGAGCCATAGCCGCTGAGCCTGTGCGTCCGGAGCCTGTGCTCCACAATGGGAGAGGCCACAATAGTGAGAGGCCCGCGTACTGCAAAAAAAAAAAAAAAAAAGAGAGAGGAAGTTGCTTTGAAGTTATTTGTTATATGGTAAATGTCTGATTGTAGGAAATCTGTTTAATTTAATAAACATTTACTGATTGTTTGCTGACTTTGAGGTGTATTGTGAAGGTGTATTAAGAAGAACAAGACATTACCTAAGCTTTAAAGAAGATTTTAAAAATCCAGCAGTAAAGAAATGCTGTTTAATTGTTACAGGATATCTGGAAAGAAACCATCTGTTTTATAACTTGGCACTCTGAGTTGTCAAAGGTGTCATGTTTTTTCATTTATAGACTTTACTTACTGTATTTTGGTTTTGGTGCTATGACCCTTTGCCCATGAAAAAAAGGAAAAGGAATATTGAATGCTACTTTAATGCAAAGTGCTTCAACTCTCCCATGCCTCTTCCCAAGAGGAAAATAATAGTTAACTTACTGATTTCTTACTGGGTTTCATACTCTGTGCTAAATAATTAGTTCAGGTTATTTTCCTTAATCTAGCAGCAACTGAAAAGCTGTTAGTGCTGTTCTCATTTTTGAGATGAGGAAATTAAGGCTTGGGGAGGTTTATGTAACTTATCCAAGTTTACACACCTAATTAGTGGTAAAGCTGGCTTTCAAACCAAGTCTGCCCAACTCAAAAGCATGTCCTCTTAATCATTATACGTTATTGCCCCCAAATGGAGATTAGAAAGTTAATTCTAAGTACAAGAAACAAGGCAGAGGACTTGGGATTCCCAGAATTTGATGATATTTAGAATGCTTTATTTTATTTTAAATAAAGGTGGATTTTAAAATATAGAATGCTTTCACAGTCGGTACCATTGGGTGATGTAACTATTGTTAAGATTGTATAATATAACCAGTTTAGCTCACGGCTTGTGAAGTTGTAAATTCCTCAAATTTATAGAAAGCTTTAAAGTTTACAAAGGCCTTTCTCACGTATACTCATTATCTCAGGAAATTGAAACTTAGAGAGTTTGTGATTACCCAAGGGTACATGGCCAATAAGTGTTAGAGCTAGAACTTGAACACAGTAGTTTTCAAATTGTATTCCAAAGATCCTCAGGAGATTTTCAGAGGTGCTCCAGGGCTACCATGTGGCTAAGCAAGTTGGGGAAGGCCAGATGGGCAGCACTCCAAGCTCTGCATCTCATTTCGATCAGAGTCCCTCTCCTTTTATCAATTTTATGTATTGGGCTGCAACATAATATTTTATTTAAAAAGAGGACTTTTTTAGTTTTAAAAAGTTTTTAAAACACTGTACCATATAATGATGGCTTACTATCATAGTAACTAAGAATTGTTAGGGATCTAAAAGAAAATACAATAGGATGTATATGAGATTTACCTGAAGGAGTAAATTTTTCTCTCCACTTGGAGAGAAAAAAGTAACATTCTTAAAAACAAAAGAATGAAGTGCTGATGTGACTGGTACTGAATGTATTCGCTATAGCATATGGTTAAAAAATGGAGGGGGTGCATTCAGGTACAGTTTTAATGGAAAAAAATCAGACTGGCCCATAAGTGATGGTTAGTATTTGATTGGATTAGGTAAGAATAAGGTGTGAATATAGAATGAAACAGTTTGGGTGAAAGGAAAGGGTAAGAATTTATGTACCAGACTCAAGGTATGATGAAGAAATTGGCCAGATGATGAGTTGAAATTGGATAGGTAAAGGTAGGACCAGCTTTTGGAGAGACATTAAAGGTAAATGGAAGCATTTGGATGTAAAATAGTATTCACTGTAAGTTCATGAATGTGGCTCTTTTATGATGAATGTGGGCTTTTGGAAAATTAGTGTGGCATTAAAATGCAGGATGAGGACATATAATAAGGTGATGATTGTGGAGTGAAACAGACATTTCAAGGAAATAAATGATGGAACTCAATCACTGATGATAGACTATACCTTTTGGTAGGCAGTGAAAAACCTTTAACCTAAGTAATGAAGCTTAGTTATTTATTAATTGGTTAAAAACTTTGTAGGTACCTGTGATGTGCCAATTATTGTGCTGGTTAGTAAGGATACTTTGGTAAATAAGACTAGGTTCCTGCTCACAAGGAGCCTACAGTCTAAATAAACATACCGTAACAATAAAAATTATGGGTCCTGTAATAGAAATCTGTATAGGCACCCTGTACAGGAAGGAATATTCAGTTCTTTCTTGGAAAAGTTGGGGATGGGGAGCTGACATTAGGGGACTTGAACTAATGTTGAAAATAGACATGGTAGCTCTATGCATCGCTATGAGGGCAAAAGATGAAGGCCCTTCAAGGGGAGGAGCAGAAAAAAAGAAACATGTGCATAAAACAGCATTGCAAGTTTTAGGAACCTCAGGTAGTTAAAAATAAATAATGGCGTGTAAGGAGATAGGGGTGTAGAGTATAAGGGTGGGCATGGGAAGAGGCGAGAGAAAGACTAGAAAGGTAGATGGGAATCAGATCGTAGAAGTTAGAGAGCTTGGACATTGTGTTACAGGCTGTGGGATCTATTTAATGATTTTAAACAAAAGACCAACATCAAATTTTCATTTTAGAAAAATCACTTTGGGTGTCAGTGTGCAGGATGGATTGGAGAAAAGAAAATGGATAAGATACTTGTTAATATGCTATTAAAATGATCCGCATGAGAGAGGTAATGCAGGCCTGGAGTAAGGTGGTAGCAATGGGGATAGAGAAGTACCAGGCATGATGTAGGTACTCAATAAATGTTAATTTTGTTCCCTGGGCTTGTATTTAGAATTTCATTTAACTTTGCCCAATACTATTTGATTTTCATTTCCTTTAATGGGATTTTGAAAATTAGTTCTCTCTGAAATGGGTACAAGTAGATGTTTTTTATATTTGCAGTGAAGGATTTCTTGGTGTTTGAACCTGCTCTTATTTAAAGACATTTCAAAGTTGGTTCCTACTATGTTATAGTACAATTGCAAACACCTGCCCTTTTATACATATTTTTTAAGATGAAAGACTGCTAAAAATGGTACATTTTCACTTCCCCCTTAACTTGCTATTATCTAATTAATGATTAAGTTGCATGCCTTTTTGAGTTAACTTTTCTTTGTCCTTTGAAAAAGTATTCATTTTCAACTTACTTGATATGTGATTATTATCTCTTTCTGCCTCATCACTTCCTCTTAAAGTCATTATTATATAACTCCTCTTCTGTATTTCTGTTCTTGTTTACTTTCTTTTACTTCTTCACTTTCTAATTAGATTTACTATCTCAGTTTATTAACCACTTGACTTTTTCTTGTCTTTTTATCTCTGAAGTTCTTTAAAGGCAAGAACTGTATTTGCTCCTTTTCTTTCATCCATAGTGAATAAAGCAGTATTAACACTTTTATATGGCCTTTTTAGTCACCTTTATAGTGATATTTAACTGTATTTTTTATTGTTCCATATTGATCCATATATCATTGAAAATCGGTGTTAGAATTTGACTTACTTTTGCAAGCAGTAAAATTGAAATGAATCAGGTATGTAAAAGGAAGAGAATTGGAGCTTTAATTCATGTCTTCAGTTCTATATTCAATCAGCTATCTTAGCTCTATTCATCACTACACCCCGTGAATTATATTGTTATATCCCCTCATTGGTTTCTTGCTGTTGTTGGTGTTGTTGCTTTTTCCTTTTTGAAATATAATGGTCTTGTAGTTCTGTGGAACCGTATTTTAAAATATATTGATTTTAGGGTCTCCTGTATCATGGGTACCAAATGTCTATGCATTTCTTCAGTTGTTCAGGGTAATAATGTTCCTCAGACATTTTGAAACTTCAACATGACCTAAACTGATAAATACTTTAACACAAGTTTCTAGTGATAAAGATTTGGTGACTGATTCTTAACTGTTTGTTTTTTTAATATTAAAGTAATATCTGACCTCTGTTAACGTTTATGTAAATTATGTTAGGGGAAAGTACCTCTTCTGGTAATAAACTTATGAATTATATAGATATCAGAGATAAAAATCTTGGTCAAGGTCATGTTTCATAATATGCTTCAGTGGGTATACAGCCTAAGCTCTGTACCCTTTAGTAAGAAAACAAAAGTCAGTAAAATTGGCATAGAAATTTTTTTTGCACTTCCCTTTTCCAGCATTTACTACCTATGTCTTTTTAAATATGGACTGCATGTTGATAATTATAGGGAAAACAAAATGGGGATTTAAATTAAAGTACCTAAAGTGAGGCTTTACTTCCTCTACCCTGATGTTGTGTACAATTTTGTCCCTTTGTCTTTAATCCTTCATTCAAGTTTTAATACCTCATAGCATAGTTTACTGAACAGAGGTGTTATTGTGCAGTTTTATTAGCCAGCAGATGGTAGTATAAGGTTTTACCTTTGTCATTCTTAACATTAGAGAGAAATATACTCCATTAAAATAATTTGATGTGAAGTATAAAATAGCTAATCAAAAGGTTCGAAAGGACCCATTTAATTGTCGGGTGAGTATTAATAACCTATAGCATATTAACCGCATGGTGGCACATGAACCCAATTTTTGTTGACATGTACCTCTAAGGAGCTATGCTCATAATTGAAGCATATTTGAGGTTTGATGTCATTATCTCCTACTTCTCTGCCTCTTTAATCACAAGTTTAGTACATTTATTATTTACTACAAGTTTTAGTATTGTTTCTATATTTGTATTCACTGACATAAAAATGATTATTATTCATCTGAATAAGAACAGACCACCAGAAATCATGCTAAACTCTAGAAAAATTGTTTTAATTCTACCATTTCTTTGTAGGTTGTAAAAGTCTCCTATTCAGTATTTGCTGGGATGGTTGATGCCCAGTAAAATGAGCAAATGGTTTAAGCCCTGTCCCTTTTGCAAGTAACCTACCAATCACCCTTTTTTGGGTGTAATTTTAGACAAGCCACATAAGCTTTCCAAGCCCCACTTCCCTTAAGAAGATAAGAAAACAGTAGTACCTACCTCACAGAAGAGATAATCCATGTAGAGCACACTGCCTAGCACATAGTAAGTGCTCAAATGTTAGCTGCTATTTTTGTTTCCATAATCGTCATTAATATTGCCATTATACTTGGTTCATTTCTCTGAAACCAGTATAGACTTAAATTTGTGGAATTTCAGAGGAGTCATATGAGGTCCTGATCCTTAGAAGGTTTAGCTTGACATATGACAGATCAGTAGAAGACTAAAATCATTTAGAGGCCAGAGGCAATAATCCCAGCTAGGCTGCAGAAGAGATAGGTATTTGAGGCTTTAACTCCCTTAGAGATCAATTATAATCAAGAAGAGGGAATATGATAATATTTAATTACTAGACATTGATAATCACTTCCAGTGATGTTAGCATGCATTTGACTACAAACTGTTACTTCTAACATTCAAGAATTTTCCCCCTTAAATAATACATAAAACTTTAAAGGAATTGTCTGCCTCACAGCCAGCTGTGATACCAGTGTAGTAATTTTTAAAACTTAAGGGTTGCTTCTAGTATGCTTTCTCAAACTACAAAATAAATACATGTTAATAGACTGACATGATTTTTAACAGTGCTGTTTTGTGTCTTAACTTTGATTGTATCACCTTATAACACAGGAAAAACTAAGGAGCCAAAGTCAACAAGTATTTTAGGGAGAACATTTGGGTTAAAGAGGTCAGGGTACCAATGATGGCCCTAAATGGCAACCTCCCTAACTCAGGCAAGCTGTTTTACAAATCACTGCTAATGGAAACATCAACACAAATGAATTGTCTTGCTGGCAGAGTTGGGGGTGGAATGTGAGATTCCATTGCGGGGGTGGAGAGGGGTTGGGGGAGTGGAGGCAGTTGGGGATAGACTTAAGGAAATGTGTCTCCTTTTGAAGCACTAGAAATAGCTACTACTATGGATCATGGAAATTCTGAAATTGAAAATACCAGGTTTATATTTAGTAAATGCTCATTGAATAAATGAATTAAGTAGTAGAAACTTTTTGGTTTTATATACAAATCCAAAGATGTATCTGTTCTCTCTAGGTTATATGCTTCTTACTAGCCTATGCGGGCAGGGATTGTATTAGTATATCTTCATCACTGTATCCCCAGCTCCTGGTATAATACCTAGCACATAGCAAATAGTCAATAAAAGTGACAATGAACAAATAAATTTTTGTCCTAAAATTGCAAGCTAAGACAATGGTTGACATGCCTTGGACTAACCTGCATTAATATTTGCCTGACAGCTTGATAAAAAATGCAGATTCCTGGCTTCATCCAAGACCTACTGAATCAATTTCTTGATGTGGGACCTAGGAATCTGTATTTTTAACAAGCTCTACCACTGCTGTGAGTACAAGGTATATAGGAGTATGATTCGCCTTTCTAATTATTATCAGCTAAATCTTTGAATTAAGAAAAATAATGAACAGTAGCTAATGTTTGAGTGCTTTTTATGCTAGGTACTGTATTTTTTGATAAAAACTTGACTTTTATTATTGCTTCCAAAGTCAATTAAACATGGAAATTTTGGACATAGATTGAACACAATTTTTACCTAACTCACCAAAGACAAAGGTATTTTTATCTGACTGCTGGCATTTTTAAAAGGCATTCCTTCTCCTCCTACCCACTAAGGAAAACGTCTTCATGCTACCAAATCAGAAGCAGTGTTTCTGAACCTGTGACTTCTGCCCTTAATTTAGTTGAAAGTGAGAACAAATTAATTTATGTTTCCTTAATTCCAAACAAGGATGTGAAGCAAGCTGGTAACTATTTTATGCCTGGACCTGGGCTGGAGTTTTAAGGAATTAGGCAGAAGGTGAGTGTGTGTGACATTTAATCTGTCTTAAAGATCCTGAAAGTTATTCCTAGCTCTTGGAAATTATGAAAAAAGAAGGGAGTGAAAACAGAGTTCAAACCCTCTATTCATAGGGTAAGAGGAAGAGGAGGGAGGGAGGGAGGAAACCGACTTTCATTCACTTCACAAAAATGTATTCTGTACCTGCTGTGTGCCAGTCACTGTTCAAGATCCTGGGGCTATAGCAATGTATAAAGCAGACAAAAATCCCTGCTCTTGTGAAGCTTCCATTGCAGTGGGGGTGGGGAGAGACAGATGATAAGGTAAATACATAAAATATAGAGTGTGACAGTTAAACCAATGCTATGAGAAGAAAAACAGGCATGTGGTTCTGAAATGTGTGTATTGAGTGCATTTCGGAGATTTTATTTACTTTTATTGAAGTATAGTTGATTTACAATATTGTGTTAGTTTCAGGTGTACAGAACAGTGATTCAGATATATGTAAATGTTTGGGTTGGCAAAAATGTTCCTTCGGGTTTTTCCATAAGTCTTATATATTCCTTTTCAGATTCTTTTCCCTTATAGGTTATTATAAAATATTGAGTATAGTTCCCTGTGATATACAGTAGGTCCTTGTTGGTTATCTATTTTATATACAGTTGTGTGTATATGTTAATCCCAACGTCATAAATTATCCCTCCCCCCCCATTTCCCCTTTGGTAACCATAAGTTTGTTTTCTAAGTCCATGAGTTTCTTTCTGTTTTGTAAATAAGTTCATTTGTATCATTTTTTTATTTTTTTAGATTCCACATATAAGTGATATATGGTATTTGTCTTTCTCTGCCTGGCTTAGTTAACTTAGTATGATAATCTCTAGGTCCATCCATGTTGCTGCAAATGGCATTATTTCATTCCTTTTTGTGACTGAGTAATAATTCCAGTGTGTATGTGTGTGTGTGTGTGTGTGTGTGTGTGTGTGTGTGTGTGTGTCACGTCTTCTTTATCCATTCATCTGTCGATGGATATTTAGGTTGCTTCCGTGTCTTGGCTATTGTAAATAGTGCTGCAGTGAACATTGGGGTGCATGTACCTTTTTGAATTATGGTTTTCTCTGGATATATGCCCATGGTTTTCTCTGAATATATGCCTGGGAGTGAGACTGCAGGATCATGTGGTAGCTCTACTTTTAGTTTTTTAAGGAACCTCCATCCTGTTCTTCATAGTGGTTATACCAATTTACATTCCCATCAACAATGTAGGAGGCTTCCTTTTTCTCCACCACCCTCTCCAGCATTTATTATTTGTAGACATTTCGATGTTGGCCATTCTGACCAGTGTGAGGTGATACCTCATTGTAGTTTTGATTTCCATTTCTCTGATAATTAGCAGTGTTGAGCATCTTTTCATGTGCTTTTTGGCCACTTGTATCTCTTCTTTGGAGAAGTTTCTATTTAGGTCTTCTGCCCAGGTTTTGATTGGATTGTTTGGCTTTTTGATATTGAGCTGTATGAGCTGTTTGTATATTTTGGAGATTAATCCCTTGTCAGTCACTTCATTTGCAAATATTTTCTCCCATTCCGTACATTGTCCTTTTGTTTTATTTATGGTTTCCTTTGCTATGCAAAAGCTTTTAAGTTTAATTAGGTCCCATTTGTTTATTTTTGTTCTTATTTTCATTGCTCTAGGAGACGGATCCAAAAAGATATTGCTGTGATGTATGTCAAAGAGTGTCCTGCCTATGGTTTCCTCGAAGAGTTTTATAGTATGCAGTCTTACATTTAGGCCTTTAATCCATTTTGAGTTTATTTCTGTGCATGGTGTTAGAGAATGTTCTAATTTCATTCTTTTACATGTAGCTGTCCAGTTTTCCCAGCAGCCAGGTACTGTATTAAGGACTTTATTAGCACTGAATCATGTAATCCTTATAGCCACCTTACAAAGCCAGTAGAGTTTATTTCTATTTTATAGGTGATAAAATTATGACAGAGAGAAGTAGTGTCACCTACATTTGATCTTAGTGCAATGATTCCAGACCCCATACTCTTTAACTACTACGCTCTACTATGCTGCCATTAATATGTTATGTGAATAAACTTGTGAAAATAGTAAAATGAGGCAGTCTCCTTTGCTAGGACTTGACACTTTCTTCTTTTTATATCCAACTTTTTTCCATTCAGATATAATTGACATATAACATTATGTTAGTTTCAGATGTACAACATAATGATTTGATATATGTGTATGTTGCAAAATGTATGTTGCACCACAATGTCGAGTTAACATCCATCACCATACATAGTTAAAATTTTTTTTTGATGAGAACTTTTAAGATCTGTTCTCTAGCAACTTTCAAATATACAATACAGTATTAACTATAGCCAACACCCTGTACATTATATCACCAGAACTTACTTATCTTATAATTGGAAATTTGTACCCTTTGACAAATATCTCTCCATCTCTCACACACACACCAGCTCCTGTAAACCATCACTCTACTCTGTTTCTATAATTTCAGCTTTTTTATATTCCACATATAAGTGAGATCATATGATATTTGTCTTTCTCAGTATGACTTACTTCACTTAGCATAAGCCCTCACCATCCATCCATGTTACAAATGGCAGGATTTCCTTTTTTATGGCTCAGTAATATTCCATTGTATGTACCACATTTTCTTTATCCATTCATCCATGGATGACACGTCGGTTGTTTCCATGTCTTGGCTATTGTAAGCAATGCTGCGTTGAACATAGTGGTGCAGATATCTTTTTCTTTTTGGATATTTGAATTTTGTTTATTTTTTTATACAGCAGGTTCTTATTAGTCATCCATTTTATACACATCAGTGTATACATGTCAATCCCAATCTCACAGATATCTTTTTGAGTCAGTGTTTTAGTTTCCTTTGGATAAATACCCAAGAGTGGAATTGCTGGATCATACGGTAGTTCTATTTTTATTTTTTTCAGGAAGCTCCATACTGTTCTCCATAGTGGCTGCACCAATTTACATTTTCACCAACAGTGCACAAGTTCCCTTTTCTTTACTTCTTCACACTTCCTTTTTAATCAGTGCTGTGAGTTTATGGAAAGGCATTTGAAATGTTATCAAGGTGTGTAATACTGGAGAGTATAGATTTCATCTTTTAGTTACCACAAAATCCTAGAGTGACAAAGCTGATTCCAGTCCTCCTTAATTATCTTTGATGTTGAATTTATTGATCTTCAGTCCTGAGTCAGTATAGCATGGTGGTTAAGGGCAAGAGCACTCAGACAAGATGACCTGGGTTTGAATCTTGACCATATCAAGTTATTTTACTTTTCTGTGCCTCAGTTTCTTGATCTGTTGTTCTGGGAAATTGGTGTCCATTACTCCTCAAAAATCTCATCCTCTCCATTTTTATTTTCATTTCCTTCTGAGACTATTATTACTGAATGCCTGCCCATCTGCTTTTAGCTTCCATATCTTTTAGCTTTTCTTTTGCATTTCCTATTTCTTTATCCTTTACTAAGTTATTCTTCAGCTGTACCTCTCCTGCTATTTATACTATCCATTATTTATTTCAATGATTATTTTTATCCAAAATATTTCATTTTGACACTTTTAAGATAATTTTTATTTGAATTTCATATTGGTAATGCCTTCCCTTATTTCCTTAAGTACACCTATCATGCTTATTAATTTGAATTATTTTTCCCGTAACTGTGCTTTATATGGCATATGATGCCCGTTGTGTCACCCCAGTGATATTGCACACACATGTCTGTGTCTATAAGTTCCTGGACTTCATGTTTCCTTTTCCCTTCTGTAGTTTTTCTGCAGGTTGATTTTCAGAGAGGGGACCAGCAGCCCATTCTGATTCGCAATCTTAGAGATCTCATCAGTAACATGGGGGTTAAAAATAGTATGTACTTCAGACAGTTATTATGACAAATTTGATATTTCATTTGAAGTTCTTAGAACAGTGTCACCATGCATTTATGCATTCAGTTTAGCTTTTTTAAAAAAATGTCCTTTTTATTATCATTATTTTATTTATTTTTAACATCTTTATTTGAGTATAACTGCTTTACAATGGTGTGTTAGTTTCTGCTTTATAACAAAGTGAATCAGCTATACATATGTTCCCATATCTATTCCCTTCTGCATCTCCTCCCTCTTGTGTCTACCTCCCAACCCTCCCTATCCCACCCTTCTAGGTGGTCACAAAGCACCGAGCTGATCACCCTGTGCCATGTGGCTGCTTCCCACTAGCTATCTATTTCACATTTGGTAGTGTATATAAGTCCATGCCACTTTCTCACTTCGTCCCAGCTTACCCTTCCCCCTCCCTGTGTCCTCAAATCCATTCTTTTGTCTGTGTCTTTATTCCTGTCCTGCCCCTATGTTCGTCAGAACCATTTTTTTTTTAAGATTCCATATATATGTGTTAGCATAGGGTATTTATTTTTCTCTTTCTGACTTACTTCACTCTGTATGACAGTCTCTAGGTCCATCCACCTCACTACAAATAACTCAATTTCGTTTCATTTTATGGCTGAGTAATATTCCATTGTATATATGTGCCACATCTTCTTTATCCATTCATCTGTTGATGGACACCTAGGTTGCTTCCATCTCCTGGATATTGTAAATATTGCTGCAGTGAACATTGTGGTACATGACTCTTCTTGAATTATGGTTTTATCAGGGTATAATACCCAATAGTGGGATTGCTGGGTCATATGGTAGTTCTATTTTGTTTTTTTAAGGAACCTCCATACTGTTCTCCATAGTGGCTGTATCAATTTACATTCCCACCAACAGTGCAAGAGGGTTCCCTTTTCTCCACACCCTCTCCAGCATTTATTGTTTGTAGATCTTTTTGATGATGGCCATTCTGACCGGTGTGAAGTGATAACTCATCGTAGTTTTGATTTGCATTTCTCTAATGATAAGTGATGTTGAGCATCCTTTCATGTGCTTTTTGGCAATCTGTAAATCTTCTTTGGAGAAATGTCTGTTTTGGTCTTCTGCCCATTTTTGGATTGGGTTAGTTGTTTTTTTGGTATTGAGCTGCATGAGCTGCTTGTAAATTTTGGAGATTAGTCGTTTGTCAGTTGCTTCATTTGCAAATATTTTCTCCTATTCAGTGGGTTGTCTTTTTGTCTTGTTTATGGTTTCCTTTGCTGTGCAAAAGCTTTTAAGTTCTTAACGTCCCATTTGTTTATTTTTGTTTTGTTTACGTTTCTCTAGGAGATGGTTCAAAAAGGATCTTGCTGTGATATATGTTATAGAATGTTCTGCCTATGTTTACCTCTAAGACTTTTATAGTGTCTTGTATTACATTTAGGTATTTAATCCATTTTGAGTTTATTTTTGTGTATGGTGTTGGGGAATGTTCTAATTTCATTCTTTTCCATGTAGCTGTCCAGTTTTCCCAGCACCACTTATTGAAGAGGCTGTCTTTCTCCATTGTATATCCTTGCCTCCTTTCTCATAGATTAGTTGACCATAGGTGCGTGGGTTTATCTCTGGGCTTTCTATCCTGTTCCATTGATGTATATTTCTGCTTTTGTGCCAGTACCATGCTGTCGTGATTACTGTAGCTTTCTAGTATAGTCTGAAGTCAGGGAGCCTGATTCCTCCAGCTCCGTTTTTCTTTCTCAAGATCGCTTTCACTATTTGGGGTTTTTTGTGTTTCCATACAAATTGTGAAAATTTTGTTCTAGTTCTGTGAAAAATGCCATTGGTAGTTTGATAGGGATTGCATTGAATCTGTAGACTGCTTTGGGTAGTAGAGTCATTTTTACAATGTTGATTCTTCCAGTCCAAGAACATGGTATATCTCTCCATTTGTTTGTATCATCATTAATTTCTTTCATCAGTGTCTTATAGTTTTCTGCATACAGGTCTTTTTTCTCCTTAGGTAGATTTATTCCTAGGTTTTTTTATTCTTTTTATTGCAGTGGTATATGGGAATGTTTCCTTAATTTCTCTTTCAGATTTTTCATCATTAGTGTATAGGAATGCAGATTTTTGTGCATTAATTTTGTGTCCTGCTACTTTACCAGATTCATTGATTAGCTCTAGTAGTTTTCTGGTAGAGTCTTTAGGTTTTTCTATGTACAGTATCATGTCATCTGCAAACAGTGACAGCTTTACTTCTTTTCCAATTAGGATTCCTTTTATTTCTTTTTCTTCTCTAATTGCCATGGCTAAAACTTCCAGAACTATGTTGAATAATAGTGGTGAGAGTGGGCAACCTTGTCTTGTTCCTGATCTTAGTGGAAATGTTTCAGTTTTTCACCATTGAGGACGATGTTGGCTGTGGGTTTGTCATATATGGCCTTTATTATGTTGAGGTAAGTTCCCTCAATGCCTACTTTCTGGAGAGTTTTTATCATAAATGGGTGTTGAATATTTTTGAAAGCTTTTTCTGCATCTATTGAGATGATCATATGGTTTTTATCCTTCAATTGGTTAATATGGTGTATCACAATGATTGATTTGTGTATATTGAAGAATCCTTGCACTTAGGGGTTAAACCCCACTTGATCATGGTGTATGATCCTTTTAATGTGCTGTTGGATTCTGTTTGCTAGTATTTTGTTGAGGATTTTTGTATCTATGTTCATCAGTGATATTGGTCTGTAGTTTTCTTTCTTTGTGACATCTCTTTGTCTGGTTTTGGTATCAGGGTGATGGTGGCCTCTGCAAATGAGTTTGGGACTGCTCCTCCTCTGCTATATTTTGGAAGAGTTTGAGAAGGATAGGTGTTAGCTCTAAATGTTTGGTAGAATTCACCCGTGAAGCCATCTGGTACTGGGCTTTTGTTTGTTGGAAGATTTTTAATCACAGTCTCAATTTCAGTGTTTGTGATTGGTCTGTTTATATTTTCTATTTCTTCCTAGTTCAGTCTTGGAAAGTTGTGCTTTTTCCTAAGAATTTGTCCATTTCTTCCCAGTTGTCCATTTTATTGTCATATAGTTGCTTGTAGTAATCTCTCATGATCCTTTGTTATTTCTGCAGCGTCTGTTGTGACTTCTCCTTTTTCATTTCTAATTCTATTGATTTGAGTCTTCTCCCTTTTTTTCTTGATGAATCTGTCTAATGGTTTGTCAATTTTGTTTATCTTAAAGAACCAGCTTTTAGTTTTATTGATCTTTGCTGTTGTTTCCTTCATTTATTTTTAGTTTATTTGTGATCTGACTTTATAATTTCCTTCCTTCTGCTAACTTTGGGGGTTTTTTTGTTCTTCTTTCTGTAATTGCTTTAGGTGTAAGCGTAGGTTGTTTATTTGAGCTGTTTCTTGTTTATTGAGGTAGGATTGTATTGCTATAAATTTCCCTCTTAGAACTTTTGCTGCATCCCATATCTGTTGGGTCGTCGTGTTTTCATTGTCATTTGTTTCTAGGTATTTTTTAATTTCCTCTTTGATTTCTTCAGTGATCTCTTGGTTATTAAGTAGTGTATTGTTTAGCCTGAATGTGTTTGTATTCTTTACAGATTTTTTCATGTAATTGATATCTAGGCTCATAGCATTGTGGTTGAAAAAGATACTTGATACGATTTCAATTTTCTTAACTTTACCAAGACTTGATTTGTGACCCAAGATATGATATATCCTGGAGAATGTTCCATGTGCACTTGAGAAGAAAGTGTATTCTTTTGTTTTTGGGTGGAATATCCTCTAAATATTAGTTAAGTCCATTTTGTTTAATGTATCATTTAAAGCTTTTTATCCTTGTTTATTTTCATTTTGGATGATCTGTCCATTGGTGAAAGTGGGGTGCTAAAGTCCCCTACTATGATTGTGTTACTTTTGATTTCCCCTTTTATGGCTGTTAGCATTTGCCTTATGTATTGAGGTGATCCGATGTTGGGTGCATATTTACAATTGTTATATCTTCTTCTTGGATTGATCCCTTGATCATTATGTAGTGTCCTTCTTTGTCTTTTGTAGTAGTCTTTATTTTAAAGTCTATTTTGTCTCATATGAGAATTGCTACTCCAGCTTTCTTTTGATTTCCATTTGCATGGAATATCTTTTTCCATCCCCTCACTTTGTCTTTATGTGTCCCTAGGTCTGAAGTGGGTCTTTTGTAGACAGCATATATACAGGTCTTTTTTTGTATCCATTCAGCCAGTCTGTGTCTTTTGGTTGGAGCATTTAATCCATTTACATTTAAACTATTTATCAATATGTATGTTCCTGTTCCCATTTTCTTAATTGTTTTGGGTTTATTATTGTAGATCTTTTCCTTCTCTTGTGTTTCCTGCCTAGAGAAGTTCCTTTAGCACTTGTTGTAAAGCTGCTTTGGTGGTGCTGTACTCTCTTAGCTTTTGCTTGTCTGTAAAGATTTTAATTTCTCAGTTGAGTCTGAATGAGATCCTTGCTGGGTAGAGTAATCTTGTAGATTTTTCCCTTTCATTATTTTAAATATGCCTTGCCACTCCCTTCTGGCTTGCAGAGTTTCTGCTGAAAGATCAGCTGTTAACCTTATGGGCATTCCCTTGTATGTTACCTGTTGTTTTTCGTTTGCTCCTTTTAATGTTTTTTTTGTATTTAATTTTTGATAGTTTGATTAATATCTGTCTTGGTGTGTTTCTTCTTGGATTTATCCTGTATGGGACTGCCTGCACTTCCTGGACTTGATTGACTATTTCTTTTCCCTTATTAGGGAAGTTTTCAACTATAATCTCTTGTAATATTTTCTCAGTCACTTTCTTTTTCTCTTCTTCTGGGACCCCTATAATTTGAATGCCGGTGTGTTTAATATTGTCCCAGAGGTCTCTGAGACTGTCTCAATTCTTTTCATTCTTTATTCTGCTCTGCAGTAGTTATTTCCACTGTTTTATCTTCCAGGTCACTTATCCATTCTTCTGCCTCAGTTATTCTGCTGTTGATTCCTTTAGAGTTTTTTAATTTCATTTATTGTGTTGTTTATCAGTGTTTGTTTGCTCTTTAGTTCTTCTAGTTCCTTGTTAAACATTTCTTGTATTTTCTCCATTCTATTTCCAAGAGTTTGGACCATCTTTACTACCATTACTCTGAATTGTTTTTCAGGTAGACTCCTTGTTTCCTCTTCATTTGTTTGGTGTGGTGGGTTTTTACCTTGCTTCTTCATCTTCTGTGTGTTTCTCTGTTATCTCATTTTTCTTAACTCACTGTGTTTGGGGTCTCCTTTTCACAGGCTGCAAGTTCATAGTTCCCGTTGTTTTTGGTGTCTGCCCCCCGTAGCTAAGGTTGGTTCAGTGGGTTCTGTAGGCTTCCTGGTGGATCGGAGTAGTGCCTATGTTCTGGTGGATGTGGCTGGATCTTGTCTTTCTGGTGGGCGGGACCACATCCAGTGGTGTATTTTGTGGTGTCTGTGACCTTATTATGATTTTCGGCAGCCTCTCTGCTAATGGGTGGGGTTGTGTTCCTGTCTTGCTAGTTGTTTGGCATAGGGTGCCCAGCACTGTAACTTGTTAGTTTTTGAGTGAAGCTGGGTCTTAGCGTTGAGATGGAGATCTCTGGGAGAGCTTTCGCCAGTTCATATTACGTGGAGACGGGAGGTCTCTGGTGGACCAGTGTCCTGAACTCGGCTCTTGCACTTCAGAGGCACAGGCCTGACACCCCTCCAGAGCACCAAGACCCTGTCAGCCACATGGCTTAGAGGAAAAGGGAGAAAGAAAGAAAGGAAGAAAGAAATAATCAAATAAAAAGAAATAAAGTTATTAAAATTAAAAAGTATTAAAATTTTAAAAAAAGTAATTAAAAATAAGAAAAGAGAAAGAAAGAAGAGAGCAACCAAACCAAGAAACAAATCCACCAATGCTAACAAGTGCTAAAAACTTTACTAAAAAAAAAAAAAAGGACAGACAGAACCCTCAGACAAATGGTAAAAGCAAAGCTGTACAGACAAAATCACACAAAGAAGCATACACATACTCAAAAATAGAGCAAAAGGAAAATAATGTATATATCTTTCAGGAAGTCTGAGGTCTTCTGCCAGTGTTCAGTAGGTGTTCTGTAGGAGTTGTTCCACATGTAGATGTATTTCTGATGTATTTGTGTAGAGGAAGGTGATCTCCACATCTTACTCCTCCACCATCTTAAAGGTCTCCTCCTCATTATTTTATATGACAGTGTTTTAGCCGTCTGTTTTTTTTTAGTTGTAATTATTTTAGGCTGCATTGGGTCTTCATTGCTGCGCGTGGGCTTCTCCAGCTGCGGCAAGCGTGGGCTACTCTTAGTTTCGCTGCGCAGGCTTCTCATTGCTGTGGCTTCTTTTGTTGCAGAGCATGGGCTCTAGGCGCACGAGCTTCAGTAGTTTCAGCACGTGGGCTTCAGTAGTTGTGGCGTGTGGGCTCAGTCGTTGTGGCACATGGGCTTAGTTGCTCTGTGGCATGTTGGATCTTCCCAGACCAGGGATTGAGCCCGTGTCCCCTGCATTGGCAGGCAGATTCTTAACCATTGCGCCACCAGGGAAGTCCCAGTTTAGCATTTTAAAAAATCTGTAAAGGGCTTCTCTGGTGGCGCAGTGGTTGAGAGTCCACCTGCC
>NW_020173335.1:1803956-1811941 GCF_003031525.2 Neophocaena asiaeorientalis asiaeorientalis
AAAAAAAAAAAAAAAAAAAAAATCTGTAAAAAGGTGACTCGGATTCAGACTCCAGCTTAAGAAAACTGTTTTGATATGCTAAAATAGAGAGCTAACTTGGGCTAAAAAGGGTATGGACCCATCTTTTAGACTTTGGTCTGTCCCAGAATTCTGCCATATAGTCTTGTGTTGTCTGTTTCCCTTATCATAAAGACAGTATGTTTATTTTTGTTTGTTTGTTTTGCGGTACGCGGGCCTCTCACTGCTGTGGCCTCTCCCGTTGCAGAGCACAGGCTCCGGACGCACAGGCTCAGTGGCCATGGCTCACGGGCCCAGCCGCTCTGCGGCACGTGGGATCTTCCCGGACCGGGGCACGAACCTGTGTCCCCTGCATTGGCAGGCAGACTCTCAACCACTGTGCCACCAGGGAAGCCCCCATTATCTCTTTTTATCCTTACAATGGTCCTATTAGTTACAGGTGGTATTACCCCTTTGCCTTTGTAGTAAGGGAATTGGTTCTGAGAGATTACCCAATTATTAAAGAGCAAACTTAGAATTCCAAAAAAGGTTTCTCAGAAAACTAAAAATAGTACTACCATATGACACAGCAATTCTACTTCTGGGTGTATATCTGAAAGAAATGAAAATGTTAATTCAAAAAGGTATGTGTACCCCAATGTTCATAGCAGCATTACTTACAATAGCCAAGATATGGAAGCAACCTAAGTGTCCTTCAACAGATGAGTGGATAAAGGAGATGTGGTAACATATGCACAATGGAAAACTACTCAGCCATAAAAAAAGAATGAAATTTTGCCATTTGCAACAACGTGGATGAACTTGGAGGGTATTATGCTTATTGAAATAAGTCAGCCAGAGAAAGACAAATACTGTATGATGTCACTTATATGTGGAATCTAAAAAATACAACAAACTAGTGAATATAACAAAAAAGAAACAGACTCACAGATATACAGAACCAACTAGTGGTTACCAGTGGGGAGAGGGATGTGGGGAGGAGCAAGATAAGGGTAAGGGATTAAGAGGTACAAACTACTATGTATAAAATAAAGCTACAAGGATGTATTGTATAGCACAGAGAATATAGCCAATATTTTATAATAAGTAAAAGTGGAGTATAACCTTTAAAAATTGTGAATCGCTATGTTGCACACTTGAAACTTATATTGTATATCAGCTATACCTCAATTAAATATAATAAGATAAAAATTCTTTAAAAGAGAGAACGGGGAAAAAGTCAAACAAGACACTTTATCTTTACATAGACAAAAATTTTTACTAATTTTACTGCTCTTTGTGCTTCAGTCTCTGGTAAAATATTGGGTGGGCCAAAAGGTTCAGTGTTTTCCATAAGATGGCTCTAGTAGTGCTTAGTTGTCTTTAACTTCATTTGAAACAATTTTGTTAGATTGTATAGTGACAGCTATCATATCAGCTCACATTTAAAGAAAACTTATCAAAATTGGTGAATTTTTGTGTAGCCATTTGTTTTGTTTTGTTTAATTAATTTATTTATTTTTAAAATTTTATTTGTTTTGGGCTGTGTTGGCTCTTCGCTGCTGCGTGCGGGCTTTCTCTAGCTGTGGCAAGCGGGGGCTCCTCTTCATTGCAGTGGGCGGGCTTCTCATTGCAGTGGCTTCTCTTGTTGCAGAGCATGGGCTCTAGGTGCGTGGGCTTCAGTAGTTGCAGCACGCGGACCCTAGAGCATACAGACTTCAGTAGTTGTGGCGTGCGGGCTCAGTGGTTGTGGCTCGTAGGCTCTAGAGTGCAGGCTCAGTAGTTGTGGTGCACGGGCTTAGTTGCTCCACGGCATGTGGGATCTTCCCGGACCAGGGCTCAAACCCATGTCCCTTGCATTGGCAGGTGGATTCTTAACCACTGCGCCACCAGGGCAGTCCCTGTGTAGCCATTTTAATATTGAAGATGGAAGAAAAAAAGCAACATTTTCAGCATATTATGCTTTATTATTTCAAGAAAGGTAAAAACGCAACTGAAACGCAAAAAAGATTTGTGTAGTGTATGGAGAAGATGCTGTGAGTGATCGAACATGTCAGAAGTGGTTTGTGAAATTTCGTGCTGGAGATTTCTCACTGTACAATGCTCCACGGTCGAGTAGACTAGTTGAAGTTGATAGTGATCAAATTGAGACCTTAATTGAGAACAATCAGTGTTATACCATACGGAAGATAGCTGACATACTCAAAATGTCCAAATCAAGCGTTGAAAATCTTTGCACCAGCTTGGTTATGTTAATCGCTTTTATGTTTGTGTTCTACATAAGTTAAGTGAAAAAGACTTTCTTCACCATATTTTTGTGTGCGATTCTCTACTTAAACATAATGAAAACGTTCCATTTTGAAAACAAATTGTGATGAGCGATGAAAAGTAAATACCGTACAATAATGTGGAATGGAAGAGATCATGGGGCAAGCAAAATGAACCACCACCAACCACACCAAAGACCCGTCTTCATCCAGAGAAGGTAATGTTGTGTATATGGTGGAATTGGAAGGTAGTCCTCTATTATGAGCTCCTTCTGGCAAACCAAATGATTCATTCCAACAAGTACTGCTCCCAGTTAGACCAACTGAAAACAGCACTTGATGAAAAGCGTCTGGAATTAGTCAACAGAAAACGTGTTATCTTCTATCAGGATAACGCAAAACAGCATGATTTTTTGATGACCAGGCAAAAACTGTTACAACTTGGCTGGGAAGTTCTGATTCACCTGCTGTATTCACCAGATATTGCACCTTCGGATTTCCATTTATTTCAGTCTTCACAAAATTCTCATGGAAAAAATTTCAATTCCCTGGAAGACTGTAAAAGGCACGTGGAACAGTTCTTTGCTCAAAAGACAAAGTTTTGGGAAGATGGAATTATGAAGTTGCCTGAAAAATGGCAGAAGGTAGTGGAACAAAACGGTGACTATGTTGTTCAATAAAGTTCTTGTTGAAAATGAAAAATATGTCTTTTATTTTTACTTAAAAACCGAAGGGGGCTTTCCTGGTGGCGCAGTGGTTGAAGATCCGCCTGCCGATGCAGAGGACACGGGTTCGTGCCCTGGTCCGGGAAGATCCCACATGCTGCAGAGCTGCTGGGCCCGTGAGCCATGGCCGCTGAGCCTGCGCGTCCGGAGGCTGTGCTCCGCAACGGGAGAGGCCACAACAGTGAGAGGCCTGCGTACTGCAAAAAAAACAAAAAAAAAAAAACGAAGGAACTTTTTGGTCAACCCAACAAATTGATCTTCACATATATAAATTACTTTGGCTTATCATGCTTTCATTTAGGTAATGAGAGGTATCCTATGAGCATCAGCTAAATTTTTTTTTAAATATGTACATTCTCAGGACAAGTAATAACTTATTGGTCCTTCTATAATTATGATGGCCATATATCTAGAATTTTCTAGGACAATTCTGATATCAGATAATTTGTCCTGTCAAATTTGTTTTATGAATTTTTCAATAGGAAGACTTGGTTAAGGTGTAAAAACTACTCTCTGTGTGGGAATACATTGTTTTTTAAAGTGAGGGTCTGCTTTAGACCTTTAGAAAACGTGTTGAAAGTAAGAGTAAGTGGTAAATTAACACCTAGTAGAGTCTTTTCTTGGTCCCAGTTAGCTGTCCAAGAGAAGAAAATATTTTGGTGAAGAAAGTGATAAAATGCTGTTAGATGCTACTGGTAGATGGATCGGATCAGGTCTGAGAAGTGACCATTAGATTTAGCAATGCAGAGGTCATTGGTAAACCAGGCACTTTGCTAAATACTTCCTGTGTAATAGTTAGTCTCCATAGTAATCCTGTGAAGTAGATACTTATTAGGCCCATTTTGCAGACCAGGAAACTTAGATCCAGAGAGATAACTTGCTCAAGGACATAGGGTTAATAAGTGTTAGTGCTAGGATTTAAACCCAGTAAGACTCTAGATCTGCACGGCCCAGTACAAAAGCCACTAGCTACATGTGGCTATTTACATTTAAATAAATTAAAGTTTTAGTTCATCAGTCACACTAGTCACATTTCAAGTGCTCAGTAGGTACCATATTGGATAGTGCAGACTCAGAACGTTTCTATCATTGCCCAGAGTACTGTTGGAGCAGTACTCTAGAGCCTGTGATTTTAACCACTGTGATTTATATACATATATATGTATATATATATTCTTTCATTTAAATTCTGCCAGTAAACTTTCCTCTGAAAATCAAAAGGCTGGTACAGGTCTTCTTTTGTTATCAAATCAGTTGATTCCCACAAAATTATACTGATGTTTATATTTCATGCAGTCTGGTCATACATAAAATTGTTGTCAAGAGAAACATGGTAAGCATGGCTATATGTCCTTTCAGTTTTTTCCATTTTCATTTAGGGGAGTTCAGAGGACATAACTAATATGTTGAAGTGACAGTGATTCTGAATTAGTATAGGTACTTGAGTGCCACAGTATCTGTGTATTAATATCCTAAAGTGTGTAACTGAGGTTGGCTGGTTCAAATGTGTCTTGTAAAACTTCCAGGAGTAGGGACAGTGGAAAATTGAAGCTGTGATGCTTTTAGGGGAATTAAGTAGGTGAATGTCTCACTTCTGTCTCTTCAATTACTAATGTTTTCATGACTGAGCTTTTTACATCAAATTTATTACTTTGGACCCTTCAAAGAATATAAATTGTGGGAGAGATTTGGTCAATATAAGAATCATTAGATGGCCTTATTTATGTCATTTTTAAAACCATTTTATATTTTAATGTTTTCTTTCTCTTTTTTATCAATCATACTTTTTTTAAAAACATTATTTATTTACTTTATTACTTATTTGGTTGCACCAGGTCGGGTCTTAGTTGCGGCACATGGGATCTTTAGTTGCAGCATGCGGACTCCTAGTTGCAGCATGTAGGATCTAGTTCCCTGACCAGGAATTGAACCCAGGCCCCCTGCATTGGGAGCGTGGAGTCTTAGCCACTGGACCACCAGGGAAGTCCCTGATGTTTTCTTTCTTTAAATGTAATTTGAACTGCTAAATAACTGCTTTCCCTCTTATTTTCATATATTTTTTAGAGCACACCTATGGTTGAGTTAGAGGATGTAACAGTGTTAATAAATTAAAGAGATGATGTGAACTCCAGATTGTATAGCATAAGAATTGAGTTGAATTCAGGCTCTACTTGGAAAGCTGCAACCTCTAGAAAGTTACTACAGTCATATAAAATGCAGAATGACACTCTACCTCGCAGTGAATGGCATATGTCATGTATAAGAATTGTAATGGATCACCAGTTTTTAAAGGTTAAATGCTAAATATAGTATCTAGTTCTTTAAATGTTAAATTGAGTATAAAACATTTTTATCAAAGGAGATTCTGGCTTTTACCCTCCACCAGTGTCAGTTTGGCAGGCCTGCCTTTTCTTTCCTTGAAAGTTACAAGTTCTGTAGTTGTCACTATCTTATTCATACCTACAATTTGAGAATCTGAATATATTTATAAATGCTCTTTGGCAAGGGTTATGTGCTCTTGACCTAAAAATCTGATATGAGGTGGTATGTGAACTTCATTCAATAGCTCTCTAGTTACTCATCAAATATGTTGCATTTTTTTCTTGTGTAGTTTGGGAAGAAAGGGGCTTTAAATTTGAAAATAGAAACTTTTTTGACCAGGAATATTGTTTGTTTATTAAGAATCTAGACTTATTTAAGTAATAAAAGGAATTTTTTCATAGCTTTTTGAGTGGGTCCTGTGACACTTAAGTATTCTAGTGACATTTTATTTCCAGATATTATGAAACTCAAGTTCAAAGTGATGGCAAGCAAAATATTTTGAAACATGGCAAATCCTTGCTCCCACCTCTAGGCAAAGTCTTGATTGTTTTTTAAAAATTTTATTTTCAAGGTTGAATTTCAGAATTAATGAAATGGAAATTTTTGTCAGCTTACCAAATACTTTAAACTTCTAAATAGATTAACTTAAACTTGTAGTTTATCATTAATTTTATTTTATTAATTGAACTAGTCATTTTGAAGCTCAAACTAATTTAGGTTGTTAGCTAGAATATAGACCATGCTTTTCCCAGCTTGTAAGCTTTTTCACTTATTTAAGGAAAAATAAAGTTTAGACAAAGAAAAGTAAAGGTACACATTTGGATGTAATTTAAACCTCATTTTGATGACTGTTGGCCTAGTGATTATAGATTCTGTTCCAGTATTGTTTTCAATAATAGTGTTACTATAGCAACTAATATAAATGCATGCTTCAAGGGGAAAAAACAAAAAACCTCTCCACGATTATATTGTATATTGGGATGAAATTTTTCTTTATTAACTTTTATAACTTGCTCTAGATTTTGCAAAACTTTTTCCCAAAGAAATATTCTGAAGATCTTGTTACAAATACTTCTTTGCCCTCTTAATCCCATCAAGTTTCTTGTATTGACAGTATGCTGCAATTAATTTAAATGGGAAAGATGTAGAAACAGTTTGTATCAGAAATCCTGTATCTTCTTTCTGTTATTTGTGTCTTACACAACACTCTGGAAGAAAGAAAGATTTCTGCTTTCATGCTTCTGAAATGTATAAATGAATCTTGTTCCTATAAAAGTCAGTTAACTTTTATGTAATGTCTTTTCTTTGTTAAAATGAAGATAGTGGTAAACATACTCGTCTGAGTCCTTGAGTATTGTCGGCATATTATTGTATGAACAAGTGGTTCATATAATAATACATTAAACTTTTTTAAATTAATTAATTTATTTTTGGCTGCATTGGGTCTTTGCTGCTGCGGCAGGCTTTTCTCTAGTTGCGGTGAGTGGAGGCTACTCTTCGTTGCAGTGCACGGGCTTCTTTTTGTGGTGGCTTCTCTTGTCGCGGAGCACGGGCTCTAGGCGCGTGGGCTTCAGTAGTTGTGGCTCATGGGCTCTAGAGCAGAGGCTCACGGGCTTAGTTACTCCGCGGCATGTGGGATCTTCCCGGACCAGGGCTTGAACCTGTGTCCCCTGCATTGGCAGGCAGATTCTTAACCACTGTGCCACCAGGGAAGTCCCTAAAATTTATCCATTAACCTATTTCATTGCAGATTTGGTAATAATTAAAAACTAGAAGTGGCATAAATGTCTTGATAAACTCTGAAGAGAATAATTAAATAGATGATAAAGTGTATCTATATAATGTTCACACCTTGCAGCCATTAAAAACAATGAAAGTTTGTATTTAATGTAAAATAATGTTCATGGAAAGATATTAAGGCAGAAAGGTAGGTTTTAAATATAGTACAATCCCATTTTTATGTGAAAATGTGTGCACGCATGTGTGTTAAGTGTAAATGTGTGGAGGGATATACAACAAATGTTACCAGTAGTTATCTCTAGTTTTTATAATAGATATTAACATCGTTTCCATTAAAATTTTTAAAAATTCTTTGAAAAGAAGGGAGTGCTGTAGCCAGTAGTAGCAATATGATTGATTTTTTGGCTTGATGTTAGCAGGGAGGTAATGTTTTAGGAAAAGGGTCCAAATTTTTTTAATGATAAAAAGCTAAGTCACATGCACTTTTCCTCTGACTTGTTGACATTTTAGTTGACTGTGGGTCAAAATGAAAGTTATTGCATGGGCAGAAGCTAAACCTCTATCATAATCTGACCATAAAATTAGGCAATCATGTTTGACTTGATAGCATAGATCTTAAATCTGGAATTGGTGGGGAGAAGATAGTTAAAGGTTTTAGAATGGGATTTCCTGAAATGAATATCTCCTGAAGATGAAAATAGTAAAAATAGTTCATGTCAGGTTCAGGCTAAGCATGAACTGGCCTTTCACAAGTTTTTGTCTAAGAATTGTGTTTGTTTCAGTTTTTATATTTTCTTTTATTAAAAAATTAACACATACTTGTTTTTAAAAACTTCAGAAAGAACAAAGGTGTTAAAAAGAGAAAAAATAGACCTACTTAAGTTTTTCCTTCCCCTGGAATCCTTTAGGGAATTTTCTTTTTTTTTTTTTCTTT
>NW_020173335.1:1812412-1854344 GCF_003031525.2 Neophocaena asiaeorientalis asiaeorientalis
TTCAATTCCCTGGAAGACTGTAAAAGGCACGTGGAACAGTTCTTTGCTCAAAAGACAAAGTTTTGGGAAGATGGAATTATGAAGTTGCCTGAAAAATGGCAGAAGGTAGTGGAACAAAACGGTGACTATGTTGTTCAATAAAGTTCTTGTTGAAAATGAAAAATATGTCTTTTATTTTTACTTAAAAACCGAAGGGGGCTTTCCTGGTGGCGCAGTGGTTGAAGATCCGCCTGCCGATGCAGAGGACACGGGTTCGTGCCCTGGTCCGGGAAGATCCCACATGCTGCAGAGCTGCTGGGCCCGTGAGCCATGGCCGCTGAGCCTGCGCGTCCGGAGGCTGTGCTCCGCAACGGGAGAGGCCACAACAGTGAGAGGCCTGCGTACTGCAAAAAAAACAAAAAAAAAAAAACGAAGGAACTTTTTGGTCAACCCAACAAATTGATCTTCACATATATAAATTACTTTGGCTTATCATGCTTTCATTTAGGTAATGAGAGGTATCCTATGAGCATCAGCTAAATTTTTTTTTAAATATGTACATTCTCAGGACAAGTAATAACTTATTGGTCCTTCTATAATTATGATGGCCATATATCTAGAATTTTCTAGGACAATTCTGATATCAGATAATTTGTCCTGTCAAATTTGTTTTATGAATTTTTCAATAGGAAGACTTGGTTAAGGTGTAAAAACTACTCTCTGTGTGGGAATACATTGTTTTTTAAAGTGAGGGTCTGCTTTAGACCTTTAGAAAACGTGTTGAAAGTAAGAGTAAGTGGTAAATTAACACCTAGTAGAGTCTTTTCTTGGTCCCAGTTAGCTGTCCAAGAGAAGAAAATATTTTGGTGAAGAAAGTGATAAAATGCTGTTAGATGCTACTGGTAGATGGATCGGATCAGGTCTGAGAAGTGACCATTAGATTTAGCAATGCAGAGGTCATTGGTAAACCAGGCACTTTGCTAAATACTTCCTGTGTAATAGTTAGTCTCCATAGTAATCCTGTGAAGTAGATACTTATTAGGCCCATTTTGCAGACCAGGAAACTTAGATCCAGAGAGATAACTTGCTCAAGGACATAGGGTTAATAAGTGTTAGTGCTAGGATTTAAACCCAGTAAGACTCTAGATCTGCACGGCCCAGTACAAAAGCCACTAGCTACATGTGGCTATTTACATTTAAATAAATTAAAGTTTTAGTTCATCAGTCACACTAGTCACATTTCAAGTGCTCAGTAGGTACCATATTGGATAGTGCAGACTCAGAACGTTTCTATCATTGCCCAGAGTACTGTTGGAGCAGTACTCTAGAGCCTGTGATTTTAACCACTGTGATTTATATACATATATATGTATATATATATTCTTTCATTTAAATTCTGCCAGTAAACTTTCCTCTGAAAATCAAAAGGCTGGTACAGGTCTTCTTTTGTTATCAAATCAGTTGATTCCCACAAAATTATACTGATGTTTATATTTCATGCAGTCTGGTCATACATAAAATTGTTGTCAAGAGAAACATGGTAAGCATGGCTATATGTCCTTTCAGTTTTTTCCATTTTCATTTAGGGGAGTTCAGAGGACATAACTAATATGTTGAAGTGACAGTGATTCTGAATTAGTATAGGTACTTGAGTGCCACAGTATCTGTGTATTAATATCCTAAAGTGTGTAACTGAGGTTGGCTGGTTCAAATGTGTCTTGTAAAACTTCCAGGAGTAGGGACAGTGGAAAATTGAAGCTGTGATGCTTTTAGGGGAATTAAGTAGGTGAATGTCTCACTTCTGTCTCTTCAATTACTAATGTTTTCATGACTGAGCTTTTTACATCAAATTTATTACTTTGGACCCTTCAAAGAATATAAATTGTGGGAGAGATTTGGTCAATATAAGAATCATTAGATGGCCTTATTTATGTCATTTTTAAAACCATTTTATATTTTAATGTTTTCTTTCTCTTTTTTATCAATCATACTTTTTTTAAAAACATTATTTATTTACTTTATTACTTATTTGGTTGCACCAGGTCGGGTCTTAGTTGCGGCACATGGGATCTTTAGTTGCAGCATGCGGACTCCTAGTTGCAGCATGTAGGATCTAGTTCCCTGACCAGGAATTGAACCCAGGCCCCCTGCATTGGGAGCGTGGAGTCTTAGCCACTGGACCACCAGGGAAGTCCCTGATGTTTTCTTTCTTTAAATGTAATTTGAACTGCTAAATAACTGCTTTCCCTCTTATTTTCATATATTTTTTAGAGCACACCTATGGTTGAGTTAGAGGATGTAACAGTGTTAATAAATTAAAGAGATGATGTGAACTCCAGATTGTATAGCATAAGAATTGAGTTGAATTCAGGCTCTACTTGGAAAGCTGCAACCTCTAGAAAGTTACTACAGTCATATAAAATGCAGAATGACACTCTACCTCGCAGTGAATGGCATATGTCATGTATAAGAATTGTAATGGATCACCAGTTTTTAAAGGTTAAATGCTAAATATAGTATCTAGTTCTTTAAATGTTAAATTGAGTATAAAACATTTTTATCAAAGGAGATTCTGGCTTTTACCCTCCACCAGTGTCAGTTTGGCAGGCCTGCCTTTTCTTTCCTTGAAAGTTACAAGTTCTGTAGTTGTCACTATCTTATTCATACCTACAATTTGAGAATCTGAATATATTTATAAATGCTCTTTGGCAAGGGTTATGTGCTCTTGACCTAAAAATCTGATATGAGGTGGTATGTGAACTTCATTCAATAGCTCTCTAGTTACTCATCAAATATGTTGCATTTTTTTCTTGTGTAGTTTGGGAAGAAAGGGGCTTTAAATTTGAAAATAGAAACTTTTTTGACCAGGAATATTGTTTGTTTATTAAGAATCTAGACTTATTTAAGTAATAAAAGGAATTTTTTCATAGCTTTTTGAGTGGGTCCTGTGACACTTAAGTATTCTAGTGACATTTTATTTCCAGATATTATGAAACTCAAGTTCAAAGTGATGGCAAGCAAAATATTTTGAAACATGGCAAATCCTTGCTCCCACCTCTAGGCAAAGTCTTGATTGTTTTTTAAAAATTTTATTTTCAAGGTTGAATTTCAGAATTAATGAAATGGAAATTTTTGTCAGCTTACCAAATACTTTAAACTTCTAAATAGATTAACTTAAACTTGTAGTTTATCATTAATTTTATTTTATTAATTGAACTAGTCATTTTGAAGCTCAAACTAATTTAGGTTGTTAGCTAGAATATAGACCATGCTTTTCCCAGCTTGTAAGCTTTTTCACTTATTTAAGGAAAAATAAAGTTTAGACAAAGAAAAGTAAAGGTACACATTTGGATGTAATTTAAACCTCATTTTGATGACTGTTGGCCTAGTGATTATAGATTCTGTTCCAGTATTGTTTTCAATAATAGTGTTACTATAGCAACTAATATAAATGCATGCTTCAAGGGGAAAAAACAAAAAACCTCTCCACGATTATATTGTATATTGGGATGAAATTTTTCTTTATTAACTTTTATAACTTGCTCTAGATTTTGCAAAACTTTTTCCCAAAGAAATATTCTGAAGATCTTGTTACAAATACTTCTTTGCCCTCTTAATCCCATCAAGTTTCTTGTATTGACAGTATGCTGCAATTAATTTAAATGGGAAAGATGTAGAAACAGTTTGTATCAGAAATCCTGTATCTTCTTTCTGTTATTTGTGTCTTACACAACACTCTGGAAGAAAGAAAGATTTCTGCTTTCATGCTTCTGAAATGTATAAATGAATCTTGTTCCTATAAAAGTCAGTTAACTTTTATGTAATGTCTTTTCTTTGTTAAAATGAAGATAGTGGTAAACATACTCGTCTGAGTCCTTGAGTATTGTCGGCATATTATTGTATGAACAAGTGGTTCATATAATAATACATTAAACTTTTTTAAATTAATTAATTTATTTTTGGCTGCATTGGGTCTTTGCTGCTGCGGCAGGCTTTTCTCTAGTTGCGGTGAGTGGAGGCTACTCTTCGTTGCAGTGCACGGGCTTCTTTTTGTGGTGGCTTCTCTTGTCGCGGAGCACGGGCTCTAGGCGCGTGGGCTTCAGTAGTTGTGGCTCATGGGCTCTAGAGCAGAGGCTCACGGGCTTAGTTACTCCGCGGCATGTGGGATCTTCCCGGACCAGGGCTTGAACCTGTGTCCCCTGCATTGGCAGGCAGATTCTTAACCACTGTGCCACCAGGGAAGTCCCTAAAATTTATCCATTAACCTATTTCATTGCAGATTTGGTAATAATTAAAAACTAGAAGTGGCATAAATGTCTTGATAAACTCTGAAGAGAATAATTAAATAGATGATAAAGTGTATCTATATAATGTTCACACCTTGCAGCCATTAAAAACAATGAAAGTTTGTATTTAATGTAAAATAATGTTCATGGAAAGATATTAAGGCAGAAAGGTAGGTTTTAAATATAGTACAATCCCATTTTTATGTGAAAATGTGTGCACGCATGTGTGTTAAGTGTAAATGTGTGGAGGGATATACAACAAATGTTACCAGTAGTTATCTCTAGTTTTTATAATAGATATTAACATCGTTTCCATTAAAATTTTTAAAAATTCTTTGAAAAGAAGGGAGTGCTGTAGCCAGTAGTAGCAATATGATTGATTTTTTGGCTTGATGTTAGCAGGGAGGTAATGTTTTAGGAAAAGGGTCCAAATTTTTTTAATGATAAAAAGCTAAGTCACATGCACTTTTCCTCTGACTTGTTGACATTTTAGTTGACTGTGGGTCAAAATGAAAGTTATTGCATGGGCAGAAGCTAAACCTCTATCATAATCTGACCATAAAATTAGGCAATCATGTTTGACTTGATAGCATAGATCTTAAATCTGGAATTGGTGGGGAGAAGATAGTTAAAGGTTTTAGAATGGGATTTCCTGAAATGAATATCTCCTGAAGATGAAAATAGTAAAAATAGTTCATGTCAGGTTCAGGCTAAGCATGAACTGGCCTTTCACAAGTTTTTGTCTAAGAATTGTGTTTGTTTCAGTTTTTATATTTTCTTTTATTAAAAAATTAACACATACTTGTTTTTAAAAACTTCAGAAAGAACAAAGGTGTTAAAAAGAGAAAAAATAGACCTACTTAAGTTTTTCCTTCCCCTGGAATCCTTTAGGGAATTTTCTTTTTTTTTTTTTTTTTTTTTTTTTTTTTTTTTTTTTGAACCAGGGAAGCCCGGGAATTTTCTTTTTTTAAGAGAATAGATCTGGGAAATAGAGGGCACTATACCTCAAGAAAACAGTCATTCTTTACAGTGTGATAGAATGATCACTGGATAGGAGTCAGGACATTTATCTTCTAGTCCCAGCTAGTCCTTAGCTCTGTGATTGGAAAAAGGTTACTTTGCCTCTCTGGACATCAGTTTCTACCAATTTCAAGATGATAAGTTTGGACTTTGAAATTACAGGATGCTAAGGACTAACTTGATAAAGCTCCCTGAAATCACAGACACTTTTTGAAAGGGTGTATATGGGTGTGTTTGTGTGTATGTGTGTGCATGTATGCATACTGCATACATGCATTTCTGGAAAGGTTTTTCTCTAACCATAAAAAGTAGTTAATGTATGGATCGTGGTATTTATAATTGAGAAATAAACGTTACACTTGATTGACATAGTGTTTATTTCCAAATAATTGGGTATTTCATTTATTCCTGCTATTCTTATCTCATCCTATTACATATGTGATGGTAGAATATTTCATCCATGTTTAACTTATAGTCATAACTAGATTAAGTTATTATCCAGTATTACGGAGAAACCACACAGCTGAAAAATAAATTCAGTTCCTAGCACACAGTTCTCCTGGTCTTTCCCTTAGGTTGATGTCTTAGAGAAATGAAGTGATTTTTGACTATGGTTAAGAACATCACCTATTGTCAGACAGAAGTAAAATTAGGGACTATCTGTAGAACATTTCTACCTTGTAATTTATTTGGTATTTTGTAGAACAGCTGACTTTCCTAATTGTACTTGGCATGGTCACTTGCTAAAAATATTAGTCAATGTTATCTGGTTTTATTACATACCTCTCTCCTGAGTCATGCTTGGGGGGTAAGCATGGGAGACACACATCTAAGAAAGCATTATCTTTTAACAGAATTTAATTCAGACGGCCCTATCTCCCTGCCTGCCTGGTCAGTAACTCTGAACTTTGGAGATCTATCTAGTGATGATAAACCTGTTCTATATGTCATAGGCCAGAGAAGTCAGCTTTGATGGAAGACTTCTACACTGGTGCAGGAGAGAAATGTTTACTTAACATTTTAAAAGAATAAACTTATTAACATATATGTGTTCTACCAGTAGACTTTCTTGAGCCCTCTTGCTTGTATGGTCTTTTAATGTTTTCAACGAAAGAAATAGCACATGCCTTCAAAATGAATTATAAAATCTCAATTACAGCTGTATCCATTAAGAAAATCAGTTCCTTTTCTTTCGTGAAATTATGAAGTGATTATTTATTGAGGTAGCAAGATAAAAAGTTTGTTAACATGATGCCAAATATCAGAATGTTTGGAATTGGTGTCAGCATTTGCTCTTGTACAGAAAAAAACTTAGGGCCTCATGAGCTGAATTTTTCATCTTGAGTTATTTAACAAACATTTGAGCCCCTACCCTGTGTTGGACGCTATACTCTAGGTATGGTTGAAGATGTAAAGACAAAATTCTTTTCAAGTGTGGGCTTTGTCTATGCTAAACTTATGGAGGCATTAAGCATTATTAGATGCAGATTAAGTTTAAATTTAATGTGCTATATACCTCGCTGTACCTTCCTTTGGCCAGTCAAATATTATTTACGTTCTTTCACTAAGTTCACACTCAATTTAGAAAGTGTGTTCTAAGGAAACTTGCTGTTAGAAGCTATGGAAAATCCTTTTGTAAAGTGAATTAATTTGCCTTTTATATATCCAGGTTTTCATCTTTTATTTCTTAATAAACAACTTGTGAGTATTTTAATTTTTTATTAGCAAGTAACATACCCATGGTTCACTTTAACCCCCTGCCCCCCAAATCTCCGTTTGTGTGTGTCTCTCTCATAATCATAATCACACAGAGCAGGAGTTTGGTGTTCTTACTGAGTATATAAATGATCCCAATTTTTAAGCTTTTAGTTTTTTTAACCTTAAAAGACTGGCTTAAGACATTATGACTTTTAAAAAAGACACTATGATAATAAATTGATAAACAGTGTATATCAGTTTAAATTTGAACCATGTGTCCTTACAGTGTAATTTATATTTGACCTTCTTACAATTGAAATATAAGGATTGTATGTTCCAGTTCTGTAGCTGTTTTGATTAATTTAAATTTAGTTTTTGTTAGTATAGTGGTTGGTAGCTGAAGTGATTATGAAAATAAAGTTGTTAAACATGTATGAACAGGAGTAGCCATGATTTTTAGCACAGTCATTCATTCAGTGTAATCTCTGAGTTAAGCAGACTTCTGTTAGCATTTTTTTATCAGCTCAGAACAAAGCACAAAACAAAATGCATATGAAAAAGTTAGAAAAGAGTTGGAGGAAAAAACCTTGAAAGATGAAAAGTAGTCATTAAAAAATTGAGCCCCTAAAACATGCTATATAAACATAACATTCTTACGTAAGAGGCTGGTGTTGCATGTATTGTGAATGTTTTCTAGGTAATTTATCATATATATCAGAAATATGTATAGCAGCCAGTTTCTAGCTTCTAGTCTAACAGTAGACCAAAGAACTATGGAGATATGATCCAGAGGGAGAAAATAATTATTATTTCAACCCCTCTAAACAGGACACCATACTTGCAGAACTTCTTCAAATACATAAAGAACACATTGTAGGATATCATGAACATGATTCTCTTTTGGACCACAAAGAAGAAGAAGAGTTGACTGAAGAAGAGAGAAAAGCAGCTTGGGCTGAGTATGAAGCAGAGAAGAAGGTAGTTCATTTGAAATGCTTTTTTTTTTTATGTTAGTCATTTAAAAGAACAGTGGGGGAAGAAAAACGTCACATTTGGAACAGGTAGTAATGTAGTGAATCTTCAGGAACAGAGTCTCCAAGTAGGAGACTCTGTTTATGGGCTTTCCGGTACCTTTGGTGATAGAGTGGGAGGAGAGGAGAGAAGAAAATATTTTCCCCTTAAAGAGTAGTAACCTCATTTCTGATTAGCACTTGCTAAATTGAGAGATTAGTGGGAAGCTATATATTTAGCATCACTTAACTTCCATCAACACCCTCACAGTAGTAACAGACATATAGGAGCTTAGAGTTTGGAGGTAGGAGTAAATGTTGCTTTTAGCATGTGTACCATGAAATCTAAGTTTTGACTGATTATCAGAACACAAAAAGACTCCATTATTAGACATTAGTGTCAATCTCCAGCAGCAACTTTATTTAAAATAGTTCCACATCTGTTTTAAACACCACCCCCACTTGAGCAAAAATATGCCTGAGCATATGGGAAACCTTATCCTAATGCCTGAATCCTTTTTAAACTCATTGTACCAAACTTCTTTAACGTTGTGATTTTAGTAGTCTCATCAGAATTCTCTGAGTTGCCCCATTCTGTGGGAATTATCAGAAAAAGAGTACACCGTTAGGGGTTAAAGCTTTCTATGTAAGAAGATCTTGGTTTCGGGTGAAAAGGGTGTTTTGTTTGTGTGTGAAAGAGTGTTAATAATTTCCTAGATCTGAGAATGTGGATTTTTTTCTAAACCAGTAGGTGATGTAGAATTTCAAGTTTTAAATCACAATGTGGAAAGTGCATAATTTTTTGTTTTTAGGGACTGACCATGCGTTTCAACATACCAACTGGGACCAATTTACCCCCTGTCAGTTTCAACTCTCAAACTCCTTATATTCCTTTCAATTTGGGAGCCCTGTCAGCAATGAGTAATCAACAGCTGGAGGTATGTTGTGAAGTACAAAAGTAGTTTAACTTGAATTAAAGGCAATTTCAAATGCCCTGTTGTTGAAGGTTCCCTATGCTGGAATATCACATTCTCCAAAAGATTACCTCTGAAGAGACCAAGAAAGTTTTCTTTTATTTGTTGACCTTTTTGAACCAGCATAGTATAATAAAATGTGGTTTGTTCAGAGCACAAGGGAATCAGGCCTTGAATTAATGTAGTTTGAATAATTTTAATTAAGGAACAATAGAGCAGCTGACTGGCTAGGGAAATAGCACTTTCTTCAGTTATAAAATATTTTGAATAAACAGGATAAATACACACATTGATTTATATTCTAATGCAGTGTAGATGCAACATTAAGTATGCGATAATGCACAGTATTTTGAAATAAGTAATTGAAAACTAGAATCAGTTATGATTTAAATAAGAAGGACTAGGTTTTAATATACCAATAATTTAATAATTTAATCTGTGGTTTTCTTTTTAAAATGTGCTTATGGAGTCATTTAAATTATTAAAATATTGGTGCAATAGAACCCAAACTTTTATCTTCCTAACAAGACCCTCACTGATGAGTTTTACTCCATTTTATTGATGCTGAATTTTGCTGTTCTTTTCAATTATTTAAAGAGTTTTAAGACCGAATGCTATAAATTGGCAAGAGAAAGGATCCCTATACTTTAAAACTATGCTGTCTTTTACATGCCCTTATAAAGTTATTTCTTGCATTCTTCTAGGACCTCATTAATCAGGGAAGAGAAAAAGTTGTGGAAGCAACAAACAGTGTGACAGCAGTGAGGATTCAGCCTCTTGAAGATATAATTTCAGCTGTAGTAAGTTAATTGGCAATTGTTTATTCCAACTTGCAGTTTGTGTTCTCCCCCCCCATTTGTTTTAATTTTTAATTGTTGTTTGATTCACTACTTCCATGGGGAAAAGAGCGTAATCCTTATAACTTGATTTGCAACAGTAAAATACTAATAAACTGGATAATAGTGCCAAGCTATATGTAATTCAGTTTTACCTGGATGTTGGCACAAAAGAGAAATGTAAAATCTAAGAATTTGGAAATCAGTTAATCATAGAAATGTGTGCATTGTTTACATAAATGTACTTTAATTACCAGTTGCATGAATTAAATCCAAATAGTTTTATTCCAGACATAGGTAACCCTTGTACAATAGTGGACAACTTAGTACCCAGTTTTTACATCATTGTCTTCTTTAGAAAAGAGTAAAGGAAAAGGAAAAAAAAATCTTAAAAAATCCTCAGTATCTTTAAGTACCTTAATTATTTTTTCTCAACTCTACTGCAATAAGGAGTAAATAGAAACTTTTCTTTTAGTGGAAGGAAAACATGAATCTCTCAGAGGCCCAGGTACAGGCGTTAGCATTAAGTAGACAAGCCAGCCAGGAGCTTGATGTTAAACGAAGAGAAGCAATCTACAATGACGTATTGACAAAACAACAGATGGTAAGAATTTGGACTATCTCTAGGTTATGTTTAATTTTCTTGAATTTATAATAATCGGTTTGTGTGACATCTGTGTCAATAACCATTCCCTCATATGGACGGATGGATGGTCATTGGTTATTCCCAGAGAAACTTTATCCAAAAACCTAGTAATGTCAAATAAAGGTAATGTCTTTTGTTGCAAAGGAGCAACAACTTCCCAAATGGGTGTCCTTGAAGTTTACATAGACTCTCTTCCCTATAATTTTATTTTTGTATATTCTGGACATCTAAAAAGGGATTTTTGCCAGACTTTTTACCACATTTACTATTTTAAAACAACTTCCACAAATATGTATACTTTTTAATATATTTAATTTGAGATAAAAAGTGGAGCTATAAATGATACATGACACAGGTTCCTACTAAATTATGTAATTCTTTAAAAGACTAGCATATTCCAGGATCCTTGATCATCTTTCCTAGCATGGTCTTTGCCAGCCATCTGCCTTGCACTGGGAAATTTCAACTCTTGACACCAGGGAATCAATTTCTGTGGCATGAATTTTACTTAGAAAGCACTGTAGAATTATGTGGTTTTAAATTATCTTAGGAAATTTGAGCCATTCCAAGTAGGAGTTATTCCCACTGCAAGTGCCTTTTCCCTTGGGTGTTTGTCACTAAAACTGTTTGTCTGTCATCAGGTGAAATATTCAAAAGAATGACAAAGAAAGGAGACTTGACAAAAAAGTGCTGTAACTAATACTTGAGACTAATCACAGTGCAGGATGGGTTACTATGGCAACTAACCTAAATGCTGCTTGCACTACAATAGTCAAGTCATTAAGAGAATTTAGCCCTAAATGGTGTTACTAACCGGTTTCTACAGTAATGGTCCTGTGAATGCCATCAAATTAGTAATGGTGATAACAATAATGTGTTTCCCTTTTGGTATGGTACCCCCTTAACAAATTGATTTTAACTCAAAACTTGATACTGCCTCTTTGAGACAGGTCATGCACTTGTAACAGCTCTCTTTTCTCTCTTTAGTTAATCAGCTGTGTTCAGCGAATACTTATGAACCGAAGGCTCCAGCAGCAGTACAATCAGCAGCAACAGCAGCAAATGACTTATCAACAAGCAACACTGGGTCACCTCATGATGCCAAAGCCTCCAAATTTAATCATGAATCCTTCTAACTACCAGCAGATTGATATGAGAGGAATGTATCAGTCAGTGGCTGGTGGTATGCAGCCACCACCATTACAGCGTGCACCACCCCCAATGAGAAGCAAAAATCCGGGACCTTCCCAAGGGAAATCAATGTGATTTTGCACTAAAAGATTAAAAGATTGCTAAAATCATAGAAAGATCTTTTATTTTTTTAGGAATCAATGACTTAACAGAACTCAACTGTATAAATAGTTTGTTCCCCTTAAATGGCAATCTTCCATATTAGTTTTAAATTTTTTTAATAGGGCATACCATTTCTTCCTGACATTTGTCAGTGATGTTGCCTAGAATCTTCTTACACACACTGAGTACAGAAGATCTTTCAAATTGTTTTCAGTGAAAACAAGTCCTTCCATAACAGTAACAACTCCACAGATTTCCTCTCTAAATTTTTATGCCTGCTTTTAGCGACCATAAAATTGTCATAAATTAATGGATTTATGAAAGAATACAGATTTATATATTCATTCTTTACATATAAAAACACACAGCTGAGTTCTTAGAGTTGATTCCTCAAGTTACGAAATACTTTTGTATTAATCCATTTCTTGATTAAAGTGATTGAAATGGTTTTAATGTTCTTTTGACTGAAGTCTGAAACTAGGCTCCTACTTTATCATATCTGTGACTGAAAATTAGAAACTAAGGGTTATCTTTGACACAGAATTGTGTGCAATATTATTAAATACTACTGCTCTAAAACTTGGAGGAGTCTTGCAGTTATCTTAGCATTGTATAAACAGCCTTAAGTACAGCTTAAGAAGAGAATTCCTTTTTCTTCTGTAGTCTTTCTGCCATTTTTTATTTTCAGTTATACGTGCTGAAATAATTACTGGTAAAATTTCAGGGTTGTGGATTATCTTCCACACAAGAATTTTCTCTCTCCTGGCACTAATATAAAGCACATCTCTTAACTGCTTGGTGTCAGTGCTAGTGCTTCATCCTGTTGCTGGCAGTGGGATGTGGACTAACAAAATCAAGTTCTAGCATTTTAGGAGGTTAAGGATGATGTTGTGGTTGTTAGCTTCACACCCTGTTTTATAAACAACATCAAAATGGCAGAACCATTGCTGACTTTAAGTTCACATGAGGAATGTGCTTTAAAACAATTCCCAGTACTGTCAGTATTGTGAAATAATTCCTCCTAAAGATAAGGTTCACTGGCTTCTATGCTCTTCTTCTTTTCTCTCATCAGTATGTTCTTTTTTCCCAACTACATTTTCTTACATAAATTATGTTTCAAAGCTCGATTTTTTTTTTTTTAGTTTAGGTCTGTGAGGCAATTTTCTGATCAAAATTAATTCATCTCTAATGCCCTTTTATGAGGCTTTACTAGAAAGTCATTACATTGTCATTTTTCTTAATCCAGGCCTGTAAAAATGACTTATAAGCTTATTCATGTACAATTTGGTTGCTTGAGTTTCTTAAAGAAAAAGATTGTTAAGACTATGAGAGTCAACTCAACATGGCAAAACTATTTTTGAGATGGTGACGTAACATGTAGTGGAAATGGCCAACGAATTCCAAAAAAGAGAAAGGTGGGTGGAGGATTTGCTCTAGGTATCACTGGATTAGAATGAGGAATGAGTTTAACATTAGCTAAAACTGTTTTGAATTGTTAGGATGATTAAGAGATTTCCACTTTGATCATGAAAAACTAGTGGTAAACATCCAAGAGTACTAAGTTTGTCATATAGAATTTTGAGGTTTGGTGGATCCACCCTCCACCTTCCCGTGGTGAGTTATCACTAACAAATTCCATGTATTTGGATATTATGCCAGCCATATAATCAAGTTCATTCAGTTGGTGTGGGGGGGGGGTGTTTTTACTTTAGAAGAAATGAAAGAGACAAGATTTATGAGATAAATATTTGAAGACAGTATACTTTGGCCAACTGTTATCAGTTGGTATTTCTACAAGTCCAGAATACTTTAAACCTGATTTACTAGACCTGTGAACTTTCATCATGGTCTGATTGCTTGCTCAAAGACGTAGGTGTCAAAATTTTAGGCAACCTTCTAAACCTTTTTCATCATTAATGAAACTATGACTTAAAGGATAATACATAGAAGAATGATTTGGAAATAAGAAAGTTTGAGATAAAACTTGGACCACTTTGCATACTCTTCTTCACTTGACATTTTAGCTACATAATATGTACTTTGAGTATAACATCAAGCTTTAACAAATATTTAAAGACAAAATCACATCAATAAGATACTAAAAGGCTCATTTTTATATTTGTTTTAGATGTTTTAAATAGTTGCAATGGCTTAAAAAAATGACGATTTAAAATGTTGCTTGTAATACAGTTTTGCCTGCTAAATTCTCCACATTTTGTAACCTGTTTTATTTCTTTGGGTGTAAAGCGTTTTTGCTTAGTATTGTGATATTGTATATGTTTTGTCCCAGTTGTATAGTAATGTTTCAGTCCATCATCCAGCTTTGGCTGCTGAAATCATACAGCTGTGAAGACTTGCCTTTGTTTCTGTTAGACTGCTTTTCAGTTCCGTATTGAGTATCTTAAGTACTGTAGAAAAGATGTCACTTCTTCCTTTAAGGCTGTTTTGTAATATATATAAGGACTGGAATTGTGTTTTTAAAGAAAAGCATTCAAGTATGACAATAATACTATCTGTGTTTTCACCATTCAAAGTGCTGTTTAGTAGTTGAAACTTAAACTATTTAATGTCATTTAATAAAGTGACCAAAATGTGTTGTGCTCTTTATTGCATTTTCACAGCTTTGAAAATCTGTGCACATACTGTTTCATAGAAAATGTATAGCTTTTTATGTGCTATTTAATGGTGGTTCTTTTGCACATTTAGTTATTTAATATTGGGAGGTCAAGAAGTTTGGTTTTTAAATCTGTTATATACTAAATTCTGTAAAAGGAGATCTCAAACCTCAAAAATAATTTACATCCCAGGAAGTCTATGTGTGTTTGTGTTAGTTTTGGTTGTCTGTGTGTAATCCAGTACCATTTCCTGCTTCCCAACTGCTGCGTCACTCATTTAAGTCAAGCAGAGCTACAACTCCACACTTGATAAAAAAGCTGCTTACTATCCCGGAGCAATAGCAGGTTGATGGAAACCTTGTTACCTGACCTCCAAAGAAGGTGAATATTTTGTAGTCTTCCCTTAGCTATGCCCATTCTCCCTCTAGTATCATAAAATCAGATACATATTTCTGTACCCTAAACAAAACTTTAAAGACAATTAATTACATACCCCAGTAAAATTTGTTTCCTTTGAGGGTGGCATGTTGTGAGATATTTTAACAGTAAAATAGGTCATCCTTTTACATGCTTATTTCACTAAAAATTATGTTCAGGTTATTCCCCACCTTAGTTCACCAGACTTAATCTCAAGTGACTTTTGGCTATCTCCAAATTAAATCTACCCTTAGAGATGAAAATTCTTCCACCGTTGATTTTTTTTTTCAAAAGTATGTAATCTTTGCCAATCTCAAAGGAGTGACCAGAAATGCTTTTTGTCTGTGCAACATTTTATATATGCGGTTATATGGAAGTGAATAAAAATTTAAAATCCAAAATATATACTGTTTCTAAGCTCAATATCTGCCAGGTAACCAAACTGCACACATCACTCATGTTGGATCTAATAAGAGAATGGCCTTTGCAGCCCCTAGTTTTACTCCCTAGAGTATGTACTACCATAAAATTTCTATACAATATATACTGCCACCCTCTCTTTGGAATAACCTTCCTGAAACCATTGTGCCTACTTGGCTGACTATGGAAATCACTCTTCCTCCCCCCACTCTAGGGATCTGTCTTTCTGATAGTGACCACTGCATACCTTCACCAAGGGAGGTGTGACAAGGAAGGCAGCATATAAATTGACACCTTTATTAAAAACAATAAAGATAAAGCTTTAAAGGAATGAAAGGGTGAGACAAATCCTAAAATACTCCTTTTAATACTCAGAACTGCCACATTTTCCAAGCAGTCTACCCAGCAGCACTCTTCCGCATTCTATTCCTGAACATTATGCCCTCACTTCTCCTCCCTGATAGAAACACGTTAAGGGAGGGGGAGCTTGGCTCCAATCTCCTTTGGGTAATCATATCAGATAACTACTGAGAGACTTCTACCTATTAAGTAGACTCAGCCCCCTGCCTATAGTTCTCACATCAGATATGTGCTGGTTTTCAAGAAAGGTGACGAGAGATGACTTATCAGATGCAAGGATGGGATTTGTTTCAGGTATATGAGGAGAAAGTGTAGTATTGAAAGAAAAAGAACAAAGGTTAGAGAAGGATCGGGAAAGACAGACTAGATTGGAGTGGATTGATGGAGGACCTTGAAATCCTGAATGAGTAATTCAATACGGAGGATAACAAGGGTTTGTGAGGGAGCAGATGTGTTCAAAGTAGCAGGTAAAGACAGTGATTTGGGCAGGGGTAATTTGAATGGTTAGGTGAAGAAAGATTGCAGACAGGAAGATGGATAATTAGGCATTCAGTGACCAGACTACTGACAATTTTAAGGACAAAAGGCACAGTCATCAGAGCTTGTATAGGATAGTGAACTTCTTAAATTGTAAGAAAAACCTTATTTCCTTTTACCCTTCCCCAAGGAGCCCAATTTGTTTAGGATTTCTGATTTTACATGCAAAAGTTCACTTACTCTTTGTTTACCCTCTCAAACAGTGATAAATGCATTAGTGGCATTCATGTTCTTTCACAATTTTTCGTTACTCCTAATTAACCCGTATACATTATTTGCAGAAAGTGAGTTTGGTCCATTTAAGTCGAGTGTAATTCTACATCTTTCCTCAAGCTAACTCTTCAAAGGGCTAAATCCATTCCTGTTACTTTTCCTTGAGACCCATCCATTCCAAGGGCTAGTATCTCAGTTGGTAATGTTATATTTATAATCTTCCCTTGTTATTTTCAAAGTGCTTTGTGCTTATTACGTGTTAGCCTGTGTACAACATATCTGTGAGAAAAGTGAGGAGAATAGTTACATTTTCCTCGTGACAGTTAAGCTAAAAGACCAAAATCAAATCTATTGGCACTTAGGATGCAGAAGACATATTCTAGTCAATTTATCTGAGCCTTTCATGTCTCATTTGGAAAATGGGACTATAATAATACCTTACTTTCTTGAAGGCAGGAGGCTGGACCAGGTGATTTCTTGAGGTCCTTTTCAGCTCCAAGAGTTAGGGTTTAGCTGTGAGCAAAGCACAGTTTGAAGCCAAAAGGCAATGTTTATCTAAAGTTACACAGTAAGTTTGTGAACAATTAGAAATCCCTTCCCTTTAGCTAACCCTCTCCCCTACTAAGCTATACCTTTTCTTTTCCTCTGCTTAGAAAAATGAGAGGTCTGACAAGCATTTTAATGACAAAGCAGGTAAGTCAAGTTGTAATTGGCTCTAATTACCACTTCCACAAGCTGTAACCTCCTTTATCTTTTGCCCAGGGGCACTTTCAGAGCTGTGTTTCTTACTGCTTCTGGAACTCCGCAGAAAATGAAAAAACATGTTTAAGGATCTGATTCTTATAGCTTTGTCACCTGATTGGGTTATATATTATACATGACAAAACACCAAGGTAAATATAAATCCGCTTTTGTAAAGTCAGCTTTTAAGCAAATAATTGGTAACTTCCCGTTTGATTGTTCATAACTGTAAAGCCCAAATTAGGCCGATATTTAAATTGTCTGGTCTGGACAAAGTTTATAGTGAGTAGGAGGCAATATTTGTTTATATTGACTCTTACATAACAACGCATATGGCATAGTTTTTGAGATGTAGGTTTTATAATAGTCAAATCTTGTGACAAAAACTAATAGAAGAGTGAAATAGTGATCATTTTTTTCTGTAGCTGCTTGTCCCCACCTGCCAGTAGCAAAGCAGGTAGAAGCTTGTGTCTGGCCCGCTGAATACATTTCAATGAAAACAAAACCAAACAAAAAAGAAAAAGAAACATGGTTAATATAAATCATTTGAGGTATTGTTCGTTCATTACCAGCTCTTGGTAGGTTTTCAATAATATACAGCATAGAGGTTGGCCTTCAAAGGCTTTAGTGATACAGGCTTGCTTGGACCCTATCCTTAGCAAAGTAAAACTATTTTTCTATTAGCAAGTGATTCTGTCCTCTCTTCCCATATCTTGCACACTCCACCGTATGTGCTAAGCTCAAATGAAGTACCTGCCTACAATTTTTTTCCCTTTCTCCAAACTATCATCTCCCCACCCCTCACCACACACACACCCCTTTATATTCTAATACCTCAGTGTCTGTGTAGGGGAATTATAGAATTATAATTTATAAATTATCATTTAGAATTATAATTTATAATTGTAATTATAGAATATTCTATAATTATAGAATAATTATGGGATAATTATTCTATAATAGAATTGTAATTTATAAATTATACTTTATTATAATAAATTATACTTTATTATAAATTATACATTAGAATTATAATTTATAATTATAATTCTATAATTATAGAATCATACGGTGCTGAAGATGGTAGGGGTCTTAGAGACCCTGTAGCCTATCCCTCTCTCTTTATAGTCGGGAAAAACAAAGGTCCAGAGAGGGGAAGAGATGCCCAAGGGCACCCACGTCTTCTAGCCTCTATTCCACTTCTCATTCCACTCTGTTCAGATGCTTCCTATTACACTTGTATTCCAATTCAATTTTTTTTCAATCATCTGTCAGACCACGTTAAGCGAATTTTCAGAATAACTGGTACTGAACTAAACTTTAAAATGAGAACTGTTTGTGGGAAGTAGAGGGGTATGTGAACCAAGATGACGGAAACAAATTCCTGTGTGATAACTGTACAATGGGATCTTTATTTGTTTCTTCTTTCACCACACTCAGCACAGTTTAGACCAATAGGATCTGGAAGCACTGTTCTGCTTTCTGGATCTCAGTGTCCTTCAGAGCCAAGGATGGAATAATTCAGCCTTCCTCAGATGAGGTAGATTGATGTACCAAGTACTTCAAAATCCTCTATTTCAAATGAGAAATGCTGCTGTATTCACAAGGGAACAAAACAGAAAGCTCTGTGTTAGTGTAGTGACATCTGTCAGGATAGGGGCAACTAACTATTCTTGAGTTATAGAGATGTGCCAGAAGGATCATGAATAGTCATATTTCCAAAGAACTAAGAAACAGCAAAATGATCTTAATATGCTAGAATTTGGGAGCCAGGTTCTATTTTTATAAACTTGGACAAGTTACTTCACCTCTCTGAATCTTCTCTCGCATAGCAATATTTATTGAATGCCTATTATGTGTCAGGCACTATGACTAGTCACTTTTATAATTGTGTTTTACAGATGAGGAAATAGGTTTAAAATAATTAAATTATTCACTCAATGTCACATGACTAACTGGAAGAGGCAGGATTCTGTTTTTGCCATTGAACAAGCTTGTTTTCAGGGCACTTCCTTCTGTCTCTCTTCGGTGGTGCCTAGAGGGTTTAGCTTTATCCTTTCATTTCCTTCTGTGATCCAAATAGAAGTGTCTGAAAAATCCAGTGTGAGTACTTTGAAATTCTTGTTTTAAGATATCAGAACTCATTTTTAATACAGTGGCTTCCTCACAAGTCCAATTAGGCACCAATTGAGAATCCTAAAGATAGAACTATTCTGAACTACGTTTATTTTTCATTTTTCCACCTGGTAAAGTCTAGGTACCATTCAAGCAAGGCCTTAAAAGAGCTAGAATATGGACATGCAGAGATTGAGGAGAAGGGCATCTCAGAGGAAACAGCAAACACAAACACATGTAGGCAGCAAAGAACAGAACTCAGGGTAGTTCTAGGAAATGCCATGCTTCTGTACTTGTGCACAGAAGGTCAAAGCCCCATTTAAGCCAATAGTTTCTGGAATACACAAATTGTAATTAAATGGCATGGTAGGCTGAATAATGATCCCCCAAAGATATCCACCTCCTAATCACAGAACCTGTGAATGTTAAGTTACTTGGCAAAGGAGAATTAAGGTTACAGGAATTAAGGTTGCTAATCAACTGATCTTGAAATGGGAGCACCCCCTGGATTATCTGGTGGGTCCAATGTAATCAAAAGGGTCCTTAAAAGTGGAAGAGGGAGGCAGAGGTAGAGTTACAGACAGGTGTGACAAGGAACGAGAGGTTCAGAGAGATGCAATGCTGCTGGCTTTGAAGGTGGTTGGAAAGGGTCATGAGGCAAGGAATGTGTGTGGCCTTTTTCCTGGTGGTGCTGGGAAAGGCCAAGGAGAAGAATTCTCACCTAGAATTTCCAAAAGGGAATGCAGCTCTGCCAACACCTTGATTTTAGCCCAGTGAGACCTGCATCAGACTTCTATCCTACCTGCCGAACTGTAAGATAATAAACAGGTGGTGTTGTAAGCCACTAAATTAGTGGTGATTTGTTACAACAGAAACAAGAAACTAATCAAATGGTTATTTGTGTGATTACTTGATTAATGTCTTGCTCCCCTGCTAGATATGTGAGCTCTTTAAGGGCAGAACCCTGTCTATTTTGCTCACTTTAATATCCTCAGCACCTGACACAGAAAAAGTATGAGATAGTTTGATGAATTGGTGTGTGAATGTCTTGGTGGTCATATATTACCTGAGAAAATTATGGCAATGTCAATACCATCAATGTCTGTTTCTGTGTCCCTAAATGTATATGTATGTCTGTTTCTCTGCCTTTTTCTTTGGGTCTCTTTGTCTTTCTCCTTCCCCTTCTTTAGTCGCCCTTCTCTCTTCCTGACTTCTTTTTTTTTTTAACATAAATTTATTTATTTATTTTTGGCTGCGTTGGGTCTTTGTTGCTGTGCATGGGCTTTCTCTAGTTGCAGTGAGCAGGGGCTACTCTCCATTGCAGTGCTTGGGCTTCTCTTGTTGCGGAGCCTGGGCTCTAGGCATGCGGGCTTCAGTAGTTGTGGTGCGTGAGCTCAGTAATTGTGGCTCACGGGCTCTAGAGCGCAGGCTCAGTACTTGTGGCACACGAGCTTAGTTGCTCCGCGGCATGTGGGATCTTCCTGGGCCAGGGCTCGAACCCATGTCCCCTGCGTTGGCAGGCGGATTCTTAACCACTGCGCCACCAGGGAAGCCCCTCTTCCTGACTTCTGTCCCTATTTCTTAATTGGCCATAACAAAGAACTGCAGTACATCTTGTAATTCTCTATTATGTTTATGGAATAAGGTCATATTATCTGTTCATGGTTTTTAAAAAGAAATAAGTTATATAGTTCATTGCACTGAAAAAAATGCTTTCTACTCAAGGGCCCCCTTCATTTATTACCTGTTTAATCAACATCAGTGGGTGAGTGACCCTTGATGGAAGTTTCTCATTTCTAACTTAGGAGGGTGTATAGAAACCAGGGGCAGAAACATCCCACAGAAGCTATGCCTTTGTACCTGATGGTGGGAACTCATTCCCTGATTGCATGGCCCACATTAGCTAGATAACATAATTTCCTCTCTTCTGAGAGGAAATTGTTTGACCTTGTGTACTTAGAAGAAATTGGATCCCCCCTTAGGATCAGAATTATTTAGTCTTTTCCCTGGTTCCATCTGCCGGCTACTGAGTTTGATCATAAAGATGTTTAATGTTTGAATGGTATGCACTTGGAATCCTGAGGAAAGCATTGGGCCTATTGTTAATCCACAAAGCTCAGCCTGTTCCATGAAGTAGAATGGCCTACGGAAAGGTAAAACTTTTGGTGGGAAAGTTCTTGAAATTTCTAATGTTCAAGAACATTTAGGAAAATCTTCATTCCTAGAATTGAAAGGACCTGTGCTAGTCCAGAGCTTCTCAAATTTTAACGTATGTGCAAATCACCCAGGGAGCTCATTAAACTTTAGATTCTGATACAGTAGGTCTGAGGTAGGGTCCAAGAATTTGCATTTCTAACAAGCTATCAGGTGATGTTGATTCTTCTGGTCCAGGGGACCACACTTTGAGGAGCAAGAGGACAGCGGATCTAGGACAATCAGAGCTAGAGTATCTGCATTCTGCATAGGGGAACCAGAAGGTGGTCATTTCTAGAACCAGAGCCTCACAGAAGGTGTCTGAGCGCCCCTCTCCTTTCAAGCAGATGGAGGGCTTAGGTCTCTCATATGCTGGGCCCCCAGAATCAGGGGCTGAGGCAGAGTACAGCGAGTCTGGCCTTCCCTGTGTGTGTGTGTAGGGGGTTAAGGAAAGTGAGGCAAGCACGTGTATTACGGTATTTAACCCTAGCTGCCACAGAGACAAAGCTCAAAAGCTCAGCCAAAGTACTTGCCTGACCCCTTGCTGTATGCGGGCACACATACTGAAAGACAATTTGAAAACCATTATTGAATGAATAGAAAAATGTCCAGAGTGATATACACCAGAATGTTAAAGATGATAGGGAATTTTGTTTTCTTATTTTTTTGCTAATCTTTATTTTCTGATTTTTCTGTAGCAAAAAAAATACTTGTATAATTTTGAAAAGCTACTTTTAAAAAAGGGCACATCTATCACTTTTACAATAAGGAAAAAGGTTTGCCAAAAGCAAAACAAACCCAATCATGTCCTGCATGTGCCTTTTGCTTAAATAATAATAATAATCTAATACTTATCAAGTACTTACCATACTCTAGTTACTGTTCTAAGTGTTTTAGAAATATTATCTCATTTATTACTTGCAAGAATCCTGAGGTAGGTACCGTAATTTTTCCCATTTTTCCATTGAGAAAATTGAGGCACAAAGAGGTTAAGTGACTTTAATTAATTTTAAATAAAAATGGCAAAGCCAGAATTTGAACCCAGGCACTGATGGCTACAGAGCCTGTGCTCTTAAACATTACTTTATATGACCTCCATTAGAGTACATACATAGCATCTTTTTTAGACCTCGAAGTCTCTGCTACCCTAAAAATAAACACAAAGTGTTTTTTATTTACTTCTTCCTCAAGCCATGGCCCTATCTCCCTTCTTCTCTTTTCTGCTAAACCTCTTGAAAGCGTGGTCTGTACTTGCTGCCTACAGTTCCCCTCATCATTCTCTTCATTCCTCAGGTCCAGCAATATGCCTTCTACTCCTACTCCTCCACAGAAGATATCAATACTTTCTTGACAGGAACCCATGATATCCTAATCACCATAACCATATAACTTTTTCTCAAAAACAAAAGCCCACAACTCTATGGACTGGAGCCACAACAAAGTCATGATCTCTAAATTCAGCTGTCTAGAAACCCTTCTGTGTCCCTAATCAGCTGCCTACTACCTTCCTCTCCATGCTCAGGAGATGGTGCCTCCCAGTTCACTTTGAATGACAAGAGCATCAAGTCAGAACTTCTTGACCACCTTTCCACCCAGTCTCCTTCAAAAACTTACCTTTCCTTTTCCCTTCTCTCGTGTTTCAGTGTCTCCCTTCTGTCAATAAATGAATTCTTCCACCTGTGCTATGGAGCCAAGTTCCTCCCTCTTCCTTAGAGATTTGGCTCCATCCATCATCCCCTCTTTCTCCTATACCTTCCTTCAACCTCCAGCTCCCCAACTCTGATCTCTTCCTGATGCGATAACTGCAGTAGCCTCTTGGTTGGTCTCCCCACCCATACAATCCATCTTCCACACTGCAGTCAGAACGTTCTTATTAAAACACAAATCTGACCATGTTACATTTCCTTAGGTTGCTTCCCACCATATAGCTCATATAGTACATTCGCCACTAAACTAAAAGTGATCAAAACTGCTAGAGGGCTCGGCCTCATTAGCCTAGGAGTTCTTCCCTTCCCATCCAGATTTGCCTTGAGGAGCAGTGTGGGTGCGGGGTCGGGAGTGTGGGGCGGGTGTTGGGGGGGGGACTCGTGATTGTTTTCTCTGTCAGTTAGCCTCAGGGATTTGAGTCATTACTGTGCAATCACCATATTACACTATTACACTGTAAGCCCCCACCCCGTCAAGTCAAGTCAAGTCAAAGAAAATTTGTTAGCACCTACTCAGTACCCTGCACTGTGTTGGATATGATAAAAAGTTATAGAGAACTTGCTGGTCTGGATCCCGGCATTAAGAAGCCTATGTATGTGTGTGTTTATGTCCCGTTTATGAAGTATCTTTGTGCCAGGCACTATCCTAGGTTATTTACACCCATAATGTCATTTAGTCCTGTATTATTGCCACCTTTTTATAGATGAGAAAACTGAGCCTTGCCAAAGGTCACAGAAGAAGAACGTGGAACACACGGGTTTCAAATCCAAGTCTGCCACCTGCAAAGCCCCTTCTTTTTCTTTTATGGCACTTCTTGCAACCTGCTTGGAAAGATAGAGCTGATGATCTTGATATGAAGACAGCACACTGGAGCAGTATACGATCACATGGTAATGTGTGGTATAGGTAAAAACAAAATGATGTGATACAAAGAGTCTAGGATTGATGTTCAGTAAACTATGGAGCCAGTTTTGATTCTGTCACTAATTAGGTATGTGCCTTTAAATATATTACCCTCTTTGGGTGTCAGTCTCCCCATTTGAAGAAATGCAAATGGTTTTTAAACAAATAGGAAGATGCTTAATCTCAGTCATAAAATGCAAATGAGCTAAAACAAATACAATTTTCATCTATGTTTCATTGGCAAAGATAAAACAATTGTTTATTTTGTTGACAAGATCATGGGGAAACAGGCACCCTCATAAACTATTGGTGGTCGTATATATTGGTACAACCTCACTGAAGGATAATTTGGCACTATCTACTGAAATTTAAAATGCTCATCACATTTGTCCCAGAACATTTCACTTTTAGAAATTTGTCTTACAGATATACTCACATATGTGCACAAAGATATATGTTTAACTATATTCACTTGAATGTTGGTCATAGTGACAGAAGACTAGAAACAACCTAAATGCCCATTGATGGGGGACTGATTAAATACTGTAATGGCCTCAAGGCACTATAGATAATTATACATGCCCACTGTAGAAAAGTTAGAAAAATATAGAAGATAAAGATCATAAAAACCTACTGCTCAGAGACAAGCGCTCAACATTTTGTCTCCTTTACCTCTATTATTTTTTCTATTCATATTATGTATGTATGGTATATTTACATAATTGAGATCATAGTGTAATACAATTCCATATTCTGCTTTTCCCTTTAAATTATCCTGAGAGAATATCTCTATGTCATTAAAATATTTATCATGGACTGCAGAATGATTGATCACATAATGTACTGTAATTTATAGCTATTCTTCTATTGTTGGAAAGTTAGTTTTCTTTTTCTTTTATAAATAATGTTGCAAAGAACATCGATTGCATTTTAGAAGAATTACTGGGTCAAAAAACATGAAAAATGTAAAGTTCTGGATTTATATTATCAAGTTGCATCATCAGTATTTTCTCAACAGCAGTATATGATTGAAACTAGTTCTCTGCACCCTTGCTGGTTTTAAGTATTATTATATTTTAAAAAACTTTCTTAATTTCATAAGAAAAATATATTTCATTATTTTGCATTTCATTAGTTACTTGTGAGGTTGAAGTATGTTGCTTATGATTTTTACAAGTTGTATATCTTCTTTTGTGAATTGTCTATATATTTTCTTTACCCATATTCTATTGGAAGCTTAGTGTTTTTGTTATATATTTGTATGGGTCCTATAGTCAGTATGTTAATGATAATAACTTTTTAAAATTTTGTGGCAAATGTTTCCCCAGTTTTTTTAAGCTTTTAATTTTATTAATTATTTTTATATTTAGCAGTTTACAAACTTCTTGATTTTTTTCCTTAATGATTCCATCCTTTACTTGTACGTTTAGGAAGTTCTTTAAGAACTAGAGAAATTTGGACATATTGAAAGGGAAAGGCTATGTGGAGGAGTTGGAATCAAGCGTGCAGAGGAAGGACATAACTTTCAGAGATGGAGGAACACTATCTGAAAGAGGAAGAAAGGAAAAATGAGTCTAAAGCCTGCTTGAAAAAGATTAAAGGAGACCTAAATAAATGGAAAGACGTCCCATGGTCAGGGACTGGAATATTTAATATTATTAAGATGGCAACACCCCCCAAATTGATCTACAGATTCATCACAATCTCTATCAAAATCCCAGATGGTTTCTTTGTAAAAAATTTACAAGCTGATCCTAAAATTCATATGGAATTGCAAGGGGCCCAGAATAGCCAAAACAGTCTTGAAAAAGAAGAACAAAGTGGAGGACTCCTACATCATGATTTCAAAACTTACAAAAAATCTATAGTAATTTTGATTGTGTGATACTAGCATAAGGATAGACACATACATATATGGATAGAACTGAGAATGGAGAAGTAAACCCATACATCTATGGTCAATTGATTATCCACAAGAGTGCCAAGACTATCCAGTGGGGAAAGAATAGTCTTTTCAACATACGGTGCCATGACATTTAGTATACACATGCAAAAGAATGAAGTTGGGTCTCTACCTCATCCCATATACTGTGTCCAGAATATATAAAGAAATCATTTTTTTCTTTTTAAGTCTTTTATTTGTTTCTATTTCATCTTATACTCTTTTTAAAAATTTATTTTACAAACCCTTGTGTCGAGGGCTGACTTTCAATAGATTGCGGCAAGGGAGCTGCTCTGCTACATACGAAACCCTGACCCAGAAGCAGGTTGTCTACGAATGGTTTAGCACCAGGTTCCCCACATATAAAGAGATTTTATAATTCAATAATAAAAAGACATAAAACTCTATTAAAGATGGACAGATAATCTGAATAGACATTTCTCCAAGAAAAATATACGAATGACCAATAAGCACATGAAAAGATGCTCAACAGGAAAATGCAAATCAAAACGACAGTGGGATGCCATTTCACATCCACTAGGATTGCTACAATAAAAAAAGATGGAAAATAACAAGTGATAGTGAAGATATGAAGAAATTGGAACCCTCTTACATTGTTGGTGGGAATGGAAAATGGTACAGCCTCTTTGAAAAAGTGTTTGGTTGGCAGTTTCTCAATTGGTTGACCATAGAAGTACCATATAACTCAGCAATGCTATTCCTAGCAATTCTATTCCTATAAAAAGAAATGCAGTATTAACACATGCTGCAATATGGATGAACCTTCAAAACATTATGTTACATGAAAGAAGCCAGTCACAAAACACCACATATTCTATGATTCCATTTATATGAAATGTTCAAAATAGGAAAATCCATAGAGACAAAGTAGATTAGGGGGTCACCAGAGGCTGGGAGGAGGAAGTAATGAAGTTTCAGAGTTTTTGTTTGGGGTGATGAAAAATTTTGGAAATAGAAAGTGATGATGGTTACATAACACTGTGAATGTAATTAATGGCCCTGAATTGTACACTTGAAAATGGTTTAAATGGCAAATTTTGTTATATATATTTTACCACCATAAAAAATTCAAAAAACTGTTTTCTTTAAAAGGCCAGGACTTCCCTGGTGGTCCAGTGGTTAAGAATCCACCTTCCAATGCAGGGGACGTGGGTTCAATCCCTGGTCAGGGAACTAAGATTCCACATGCGTGGACAACTAAGCCCGCATGCCACAACTACTGAGCTCACGCACCTCAACAAGAGAGCCCGCATGCCGCAAACTACAGAGCCCACGTGCTCTGGAGCCCTGCGCCACAACTAGAGAGAGAAAACCCGCACGCCACAAGTAGAGAGAAGCCCGTGTGCCACAGCGAAATATCCTGTGAGCCGCAACTAAGGCCCAATGCAGCCAAAAAAATTAAGAAAATTTAAAAAAAGAAAATATACAAATGGCCAATAAAAGAAAAAAAGAAAGAAAGAAAGAAAGAGGCCAAACTAAACAATACCAAAAAATGAATGCTAGGAAGCCACTACTAGATGGCTTAGGTCTTAGTAAAACATGAGGGAGGTTTCATCTACAGAGAGAGACCGGAGAATGCCTGATCTGGAACAGTCTGGAGCTGAGAGCTAGAGACGAATGGAGATTTGTAATATCTCACATGAAAAATGCAGTGTTTGCCACCTATTTTCTTGATAAGAATTCCTTGGGGACTTAAATGTACAGATCAGTGATTCTCAAAGAGTAGTCTAAGGATTCTTGGGGGTCCATGAGGTCCTTTCTTTCCTAATTACAGATCTAGGAGAGGCTAGATTTTCTCCCCATATTTCAGCCACAAGAACATATAGCAACAAATTGAATGCAGAAGCAGATATAAGAATTCATCTGTCTGCTATTAAGGCAGACATCAAAGAGGTTTGGAAAAATGTAAAATAATTCCACTCATTAAATTTTTGAGAATAGAGTTACTTTTTTCATAAAAATGTAATTTATGTTAATGTTAATGGGTTTGTTATTTTAAATGAATTATTAGATAATTAAAATTGCTGAATTTTAATTTCTAATATGTTAAATACCAACAGCTATGATCCAAATAAATAAAAGCTCTTTGAGGTCCTACATAGTTTTTAAGTTTGTAAGGGCTCCTCAGATCAAAAAGTTTGAGAAACATTGATATAGATAACCAAGCCTTTCAGCTGGAAATTCTGATTTAGGAAGTCCCAACAGAGCCCAGAGTCTATTTTTAGACAATTTTACCAGATGCTTAGAAGAAAAGTTTGGTTAATACTAAGCCAATATAAAGCTGTTTAGATGTTAGGGATTTTTATGATAGGCTACGGTGAATGCCAGACAGACTCAAAACTAAATGAATAAAAGGCCTGTTAAGTGGGAAAAGCCTGGTCTGTTTGAGACTGATGTGACTGTATTTGTAGTGGAGTCATTTGATGACCCAATTTTCATAGCTTTACCTAGCAATGTTGGCAATCCAGAAGCAGAAGCAGAGAAAGTGGGCACTTTAAACTGAGTTGGATGGAGCTTTGGATGTGGGCTCTCCAAGTTATTCTGTCCTGTATATATACATGACATTCAGATTGTACATTGAGGAGGCTGTGCCCTGGGTTTATATTGGAGGAGAATTGTGGGATCTATTGGGTGTGGGTATAATAGCTTAAGGGGCAAGCATGGAGAAACCTATAGGATATAGTGTTAGGTGAGGTTAGGATGGTATGATGGGTTTTGGAAACTTGGAACATTTACAACTGGTGGGACACAGGGAAATTGGAAACAGGGCAAGTATGCATCTGCCACCACGAGTTTACTAGGAGTCTAGTGTGTGGCATGTTAAAGAGGACTGGGATGGGGCTCAGAGTGCATGACTATAAGGAAGAGAAATGAAGAAGGAGGGTTCTGGATATGTGGGACCCGGGTGAGGCTGTCTATTCATGGTGCGGTCATGGGAGCCTGCAGAAGGGAGTCTCCTGTGACCATAGGATGCACTGCTAAAATATAACTAAAATAGAAGTTGGATGAGGGCTGACAGATTCTGTTGGTTTGCTTCATTAGGTACATTAGACAGTGGAGTTTCCAAGTGGGTACTCTCATTATGTGTTCTTAGTAAGAGGTTGGCATGTGTATGGCATGGCTGTCTCATGTACCACCTTACCTTCTGGTACCTGTCCTTTGTAAAACCCCAGCAAAATCATACATATGGAGAGGGGGTGGAGTGATGCATATGTTCTTTCTGAGATATGTCTTCAAATTAATACTGCTACTAATAAATAATGAACTAAATGTAATAGCGATAGCAAACATTTATTGAGCGCTTACTATGCACCAGGAACTGTGCTAAGCACTTTACACTTTCAATACATTATCTGATTTAGTCTTCATAGCAATTGCCCTTGAGGTAGGTTCTGTATTTATTTTCACCTTACAGGTGAAGACCCTGTGGCTTACTACAATTGAGCCACATCACATTCTCATAGTTTTTTGATCATGCCTAACTCCTTCCTGCCTCTGGACTTTTACATATTCCTGTTCTCTATCCCTGGAAAGCTATTCCTACCCTCCTAGTCACCCTTCAGGTCTCACTGTAAGAATCACTTTTTCAGGAAGCCTTCCCCTAATCCCCTTAAAAGGTTATGCCTGCCTTGCTATATACTCTCATAGCACCTTGCACTCTTTCTTTATGGCACATGTTACAATTTGTAGGTTTACTTGTTTATGTCTGTCTTCCTGACTAGACCATATCAGGAGGAGAGGAACTACACCTGTCCTATTTACTGTTATGTCTCTAAAGATGAAAATATGCTCAACAAATACTCGTTGAATTAATGAATTAATTAATGAATTTGTTCAGGGTCAAAGAGGAAGTAAAGGAATCTGGATATAAAACAAGGTTGGTCTGACGTCAGGACCTGAAGAACATGTTATCTGCATGTCTTGTGCTACATTGCAACGATAAGGAACAGAGCTGAGCCCATACTTCGTCTGGGAATTGGAAAGAGATTTAGAGGAGCAACAGCCTGTGCTGGGTTGCAAGAGTTGGGTATCTCTGCAGTTGACACCAGAGCCCTGGCGTAGAGGCCTATTAGAAAGGTCTTCCATTTTCTCTTTTGAGAACAGAGGGAGCTCTAGGAATGACAAACTAAATTATGTTCTGTTCCTCCTGCTGAGCAAGGAAGTTAGTTAGATGACTGACCGTGAACGTGTCTTTCCAAAAGAAAGTGTCCTTCCTCACTGATCGCTTTCTCCCTAACATCCCACATTCCTCCTCAGCAGCTCCCTGTTCATGAAGTGCTGGGAAAAGGCAATGCAGCTCCAACTACTCCAGAGAGAAGGAAAGCAGCAGTCCCCGAAAGTCAGCTGAAGAGTCAGGGAGAGGAAGGCTAAACCAAGTTGCTTTAGGCAACTTGGACAAAGCCTGTGTGACTTGAGGCCCCACTAGAGCACTAAGCCTGATGGATTTCTGACTATGTAGCCAGGGATTCAGTGGCTGAGCACCACAGTGACTTGAAGGTAAGATAAACTTGGGTTCTTTTATTATCTTAAGCCTTTGATTAAAGTCCTCTGGGGAGGGAGTCTGCTCTGATGGTTCTGATAAGCTCCTTGTGTCTGGGCCTGGTGGGTTCAGTCTCTGATTGTTTTTTCAGCATGAACAACATTTGGCTGTGGCAGTAGGGGTGAAAAGAGGGCTGGAAGGGAGGGGAAGGAGAGTCTTGTTGCCATCAGAACTGCTGTCAGGGTTGGCCCTGGGTTGAGCTTTGTGCAGAACCACTGAGCAGTGAAGCCAGCCCAGCTCTTCCCTCCCCTCACTCCTACCTCACTGTTGCCAAACTTACAGCTATCTCTTAGATGATAGGAGTCAGAGATTTCACACATAAAATCTATGTCTTTGAGAAAAACAAAACTAAACTAAAACTCTGTCAAGGTTTCACACAGGATCGCAGTGGCCACCAGTTCTTATGCCAAATGTTTTGAGGCTGTGGAAACTCCTAGGGTAGTGGTTCCTAACATGTTGGGGGATCCTCTGAGAACCAATGGAAGATCAAATGTACACACACATAAAATTTTGCATACTGTTTTGGGAGTTCAGGTCCAAAGGGCCTTCCATGGACCATTAAGGACCTTGTGAACCCCAAGTTTGGAAACTCTGGTGTACAGTGTTTTTCTTGGCCTGGAATAGCAGTTGTGTAGCACTCCTAGGTCTTATATCCTCTTTCTCCTAGGACACGATAGGTGCCCAGAAGAAATCTGGGGGTCCCGTGGAGTATGTAATTAGTAAATAATGCCACCACATTCGGTCACTTTTATTTAGCATTCACCCTGTTCCATCCAAATGATGCAATATCCTTCTCAAGACTGTCTAGCCTCTGCTTAAACACTTCCAGTGACAGGGAACTGAGTATCTTTCTTAAGATACAGCCTAGTTTGTCATTGTGTATATTTAAGTGTACTGGGAACTTAATAGTTCAGATGATGCTTGTATGTAATGCATTTGCTTTCTCTAGCCCGGCATTTGCATCATATACATATTTGCTAAAGGTGTCTATGTCCATTCATTCATTTACTCATTCTTTCTTTCAACCAACCATTCATTTATTCAGCAACCATTTCCTAAGTGTTTGTTTTGTTCCAGGAACACCCTAAACACTGGGAGGGGATGAAAAGATGACTAGTAAACAGTCTCTGTGCATGTTTTCATTCAAAACCAGAGGTCCAGAGCTTACTACTCTACAATTGCCTCTAGGTTGGCACAAAATCCATTACTTTAGCACTTTGGGGATACAGTGTCAATCAGTTGCTGATTGCTCTAGTGGTACTAGGTTTCTTACATTTTAATTTCCAGAATTTATCTTTTCCCTCTTTTTGACTGTGACAACAGATGCCCACTGACATTTGCTGGCAATGTGCCCCATTCATTGTTATTCCTAAAGCTCAGTACAAGACTGCCTCCCCTATGAACCCCTTCTGCATCTTGGGACCCTTCTTCTGTTCTTTTCCCCTCTACTTCTACCCAGAGGAAAAAGGTAAGGCCTGACCCTAGGATTTGGAATCTTTGCCTTTTCATTACATTGGCATTTTCATTGTAAATCCTACCCTGTGTAGTATGGTGCTCGTGGCATTGCCAGGCCCATGTCAACTGCCTCACTAGAGTAACACTGGCCCTACTCACAGGGAAGTGCCAGCTTCCTATTGGTTAAAACAGATCTCACTTATCTCACAAGCCCTCAGAAGTTGGGGCTGTGTATCAGAAGTTCTAGGTAGCTGACCATAGAGAATATAGGTAAAATTTTGGTTTTAAAATAAAGGTGCGATGCACATTCAAAATGTGATAAAAAATGTCACACGGCTGATTTTTACCCTCCTCCCAGAGACCTCTAGAGGTGGTAGTTCTTCCCTGTAGCCCAACACAGACATTGCCATCAGCCTGTTGGTTCTCCGCAGCAGGCATTATCCCTTTCAGGAAACTTTCCCTGCTCACCCCAGCGCTGTGTGATCTCTGCCTTGGTGGCTCTGTGGGCAAGCATTCTAGTCTGTGATCACATACACTGTGCAACTTAGCACTTTCTATCAATCAATCATACAGTCGTATTTGCTCTTTGATGTGTGTATGCTCATACGTGTGGTTTCTCTGTTGGGTACTTAGATTTGGATGAACTTTTATAGAGTTTTTGGTTTTGATTTTTAAGTGAGCCGCTACCTAAGCTATTTGTTTTACCAATCAGTTGGGGAAATAGTGGATGTGACTGAGGAGCACCAGGAGGAACGATCCTAAACCCAAAAACTTCTCCCACCAGTACTTCATGGTGCCTGAGTACTCAATGAGACTTTTATTCCTTTGGTTCTTGTTTCCAGACAGCATTTGCTTTGAAAATGTAAATAACCCTATACTCCCACCTCAGTAAATATCAGTCAAGAGGCCAGGGATTTCAAAGCAAGATATCTCAGAGGCTGCTCTGGAGAAGACGGAGCTCCAAGAATGCCTTCCCCACTTCAACTACAGCCACTCTTATTTTATGGACTGAACTTATCCTAAAACTTTCTTTATAGACAATTCAGATGCAAAAAGAATTCTTCTTGAAAACCATTCTTTTAGGGCACTAGATTTCAAACTTTATTGTGCATAGGAATCCTCTGGAAGGCTTGTTAACGTGCAGATTGTCGGGCCCCACACCCAGTGATTCTGATTTGGCAGGTCTGGGATACGACCTGATCTCTTACATTTCTAACAAGTGCTCAGATGCTGCTGCTGGTGAAGAGACCATATACTCTAAGAACTTTTGCTCTCTAGGAGAAACACTGGCAAAGGAGGGGGCTGGGGGTTTGGAGAGGGAGTGGGAGAACACCTCCAGAAGGGAAGCTGACTGGTTCAAAAAAAATCATTCTCCCTATTGATTGTTGTTTTTTTTGAATCCCGTCATCTTCATATGTTAAGTAAGAAGCCACCAATTATTAGGGTTTCTGACCTTCAGGCTTTGGGCCCTAACCAAATCCCAAAGGAGGGTTTCTCTATGCTTAGTCCTAAGCACAAATGGGTGCTTCCATAAGGGCTGTTGGTCCGGGCCTTCCTGAAGCTTTGATTCACCACTAAAGTTAAAGTCATAGAACCAGAAGGAACTTCAGATAGGGCCCCTAGATAATGCTAATATTGTAGGTAGATAGTGGGTCACCTAGCCTAGGCAGTGTGATGCCAACATCAAGAGATTCTAATTAGTGAAAGAAGCTAACCAACCTTCTAATTCTAAGTGTACAAATGAATAGAATTAGACAGTGGTTACAATATAAAGACAATTTTATTGCCAATAAAAGCCTTTACTAACTCATTTATCCTGTTTCAGTAGGACCTTATTCTTTCTGATGAAAATCCAGTCATAGCATCTCTCATTAAAAATAAAATTATTTTGAAATAAATAAATATATAAAATAAATAGCATATACATTTCATAAATAGTTTGTCCTTATGCACAGTATCCATGCTTACATTTTAATATCATTTTCTTACAGCCTGCCCCATCTCCCACTTCCAATGGCAGGGAAACTGCATGTCAGGACAGATGAGAAATCTGCAGAGCCAGTGCAGGGATGGCTTGCAGCAGGGCTGTAGCCCCAAGGATTTTCTTAATGAGACTTCTCCAAAGCTCTGTAGGTAGCATCTATGGCAGATTCCTTGGTCTTTCATTTACCCACTGTCAAGGTATTTGGGTAGATTGTGGGGCAAGACACCTCTGGCCCTTGGCGGGGACCCCATTCTTTCTTGTGCCACCTCAGGGGAAAGAACATGAGTAAAGAAAAACGTATATACAAGATTCCCTCTAGACCTCCCCCTCCCCCCACATCCCTCCCCAAAATAACCCAACCTTGATATACACTTTGAACAACAAGGGAACAGCTGGGTCGAGTTGAACAGTAAGTGCTTCTCTGTTATCTAAATTGATAGGAAAGAAGATTGAAAAGCTATGAATATAGTGCTTCCAGAGACAACTGTGGCCCCAGAGTATACAGGTCACAGAGGTCACACTAGGGGTCCGTTACCTATAGCGGAAAAGGTCTCTGGACATGGAGGGCAACTTAGAAGGATCTACTGGCCTGGGTAAAAAGTGAGTGAATTTCTGGTGTCGTTTAGTCCTGTACCCCTCCCGGGGTGAGCCGTCTTTATTCAGGGCCACATAATACTGTCTCTCCGAGTCCGAGTGTTTGTACAAGGTGGAGGCATAGGTGTTGTACCAGTTTTCTTCAAACTGTTCCCGGAAAACACATTCACGTGTGAGTTTCTTCTGTGAGGGTAAGAAAATAAAGCAGAGCCCATTATATGACTATTTCTCCCATCCCAGCTTGCTGGTGGGGAAACTAAAATAGTAATAGCACATTGATATTAGAATATTTCAGTCCTATCTCCCGGTATTCCTGAGGCATCTTCTTTCCAAACAGCACAAAACAGCCCTGTCGGTATCACTTTCACCCTCTTTTGTGAGCCACGCAAAAATGTTTCCAGTGATATTTTTTTCTGAAGGCAGGAGACAGAAAGAGATGGGCTCACCTGGCACTTTGAGCCTGAGAATTTCTGCTATGGCCTACCAATGCCCTGCTGGCACCCCTGAGTTTTCTCCCTATTTAGGGCTAATGATGTTCAAATCCACTGAGATTGCAGTCAACTATGTCAACTGACAGGCAAAGGCCTCAGATCTATATAAAGCTCCATGGGAGGTGAGCTGTGATCTCTCCTAATGAAGGGTCTCAGGCCTGTCAGTTGGAAAGCTCAGAAAAGATCTCCTTGAAAAGTTCCTCCAAATCTGGCTACTTCAAGCTGGCAGCTCCTGGGTCTCTTGCCTCTGTCCCTTCTCACACTTGATCCAACCACCATACTACTTGCTGGGGTTTTGCCGATACTGAGTGCTGGGGACAGGCCTATCTCTTAGGTGTCAGGGAAGAATGTGCTCTGATTTCATGGGGTGCACGCAGCCAGAAAGTATGCTCTGTGACTCAAAAGCCAAAGCCAGGAGTTGGGATCCTCTGAAAGGGTTAAGATCAGCAAAGTCACCATTCCCCAGCTCTGGGCTGGCTTCCAAAATAGTGAACATGCACTGCAGCCAACCCAGTTCCAGCTGGGGACTTTAGGGCTGTCACCAGACCCTGGAACCCTCACTCTTCATTTGTTTGTTTATTTTGTTTGGCCTTTGGGATTCAGCTGAAGCAATCTGGACATCAAGGACTATGTCGTTAATCTCAGAATCCTCAATCTGAAGGCCAGCTTTACCATTGCCTATTTTTGTGCCAGCCAGTTGGCTACTCCTCTGGGTACTCATCACAAATAAGATGTGCTCCTTGGGAGAGTTAATGCCCCAAACCCTTACCATCTACTGACAAACCAGTACAGCTTCCTATTATTATCAGATGAGCTGGCCCTCTAATGGAGAAGGTGAAAGCAAATGTACTACAGAAAACCTTCTGTTTTGATGGAGGCTGAATGAGTGAAAGTGTTATGTAGCAAGTTCCTGGGCAGTCAAGAACTGACTAGAAGACACTAATCCTTTAAAGTTGACAAAAGTGCTTTCAAGTGCTAGATGAATGTTTTGCCTTACATTGTCCAAACACTTGTGGTAACAGCTTCCGAGGACAAAAAACCTTAAACTTACCGACCCATAGAGTTCTCCTCGCTCGTTCATTCCTAAATACAGGCCAGAGTCCACTCCCCGGATGCTGATCAGCCCCACAGCCAGGCTGATAAACTCCAGAATTCCTAGAGCAAAAAAGTGAATGCCATTTCCATCACTGATATCAAGCTAAGAGGAAACTGTTCAGGTGACATGAGCTACTAGTCCTTTATGCCCAACTGGAGGCCAGCTCTGTGTGCCTTTGGTGAATTACCTGATGAAACCATCTTTTGCAGCAAGAATGGAACCTCAGAGAAGACACTGAGTCTCTCTGGGCCTCGGCTTGTCCATATGTAAAATGGGGGACACAATCTCTGCCTCTATTCAACACTCTTAGGCATATTATAAGGAAAAGACCATGAGAAGGGTTTGGCTACAGAAGCTCCATAATTACAAGGTACTATTGCTGTTAAATACCACCATTTCAAGAACTGGGAGGGCAGCTTTCAAAATGAAAGAATGTGGCCAGGTTTCTGTATCTTCCCAAAGTCACTTCCCTCCTCCCCAGAGCACACAGCATTACCTTGCTGTCCTCTAGGCTGAACTTGTTTTGCAGCCTCTTAGCTCCCATGTCCTTAAAGCCACATGAGGCTGTCAACTGCCTGTAACTGACTCTAACAAAGGCCACACAGGCCACTCACAAAGTTTGTTCCTCCAGCCTATGGCAGGAAGCAAAACTTGGCCTGGTGAGAGCTTTCTCCTCAAAAGTACTCTTGGCCAGTGCAGCCTCAGGCTGACAAGCCTGTCATTCTCCCCTTACCTCCTGAGGATTTTAAATTTATCTATGGCAAAGAGTTGGCAGGTAGTATTAGACTTAATACTGATGTGAGATGTTGCAGCTTTAAGGGAAAAGGGAAGATACTCAGAAATGTCCCTCTAGCTGACAAAGTTATAGGTGAGGATTTGAAAAAGTTTTCATTTACCCAGGAGCAGTACGGGGGAAAAAAGAAATTGACTACTAAGAGGGAAAAAAGAAACAGAACTGAAATCCTGGTGATACTGAAGACTTCACAGTTTTGTTCTAAGATAGCACATCTATTATTTGGATACAGATGTAATGGTCAACTAGATTTCTCTTTGATTTTCTCTAACCATGTTTTTCAACATACAGACCAAAACGTGATACTATTGACTCACACAGGCATCCAAAGGTATGAAATGAGCTCATATCTGGCTGTCTTTCTCATCCAAAAATGTAATTCTTAAGGGTAATAATATTCTATGTAATCTACACAGGGAGTGGGACTGATTCCTTAAAGATCACTTTAAAAAATTAAGTGGGCAATTGTGAAATCAGGTTCAGAACTCCAGTGGGAAGTCTCCTGAAGAGCCCCAGTGACTTGGGCTGGTGGGTGGGCATTCACGTATGGAAGCTTTTAGGGCACACTTGGACCTATTTGGAGAATGTAACGCTCTTCTGCTGCCATTGTATAGAACACTCAGAACGTGGCCTTTGTCCTCTAGCATTGACATCCTCCAAGCTTTAGTCTCAGTCTGGTTGTTACTAACTCTTGTAGTACGAAAAAAGAGTTTTGGGAAAGGATATTGACACAAGATGGTAAGAGGGGAAGGGAAAATACCTGGTGCCAAGTAGGGCTTAAGCAGATACTGATTTAGTGGACCAAAGCCTTTAGTTACACTGCACAGGGTTCTGATTTTGGTTCTGCCCTGTTTAACATTTTAATAAATGACTTATAAAAGGACATAGGGGGACTGTTTACCCTAGTTCCAGAAGACATACACCTGAGAGGGTGACAATAAAAATCCAAAGAGATTTCAAGAGAATGGAAAAATGGGCTGACTCCAACAAAATAAGCTTTAATTAGAATAAATGTAAAGTCCTGCACTTTGGTCCCCAAACCAGTTACCCAAGATGTTTTGTGTTTGGGGTTTTGTTGGGGGAGGGCAAGCCTCAAGTACAGTATGAGTCAATCATACTCCTTATTTCATGGCCTATTATCATAATTGGTCTGCGTAAAGGCTTTTTTATTTATCTATCTCTTTCTTTTTATTTCCATAAGCTTCTTCCCCTCTCCTCCCCCCTTCAGGCAACCACGTATATTTTCTTGAAAACATGGACTGTTCTTTTGTGTTTTCATGCATTTTTTTTTTAGGGACTTTTTTTTTTTTTTTTTTTTTTTTTTACACCGCGCCACCAGGGAAGCCCTCATGCATTTTTACTAAATGCAAGTCTGCTCAGCTTTGGAATGGGGAGACGTGGCTTAGCAAAACATGCACAACAATGGAGTACAGAATTTGATTGAACAAGGTAACCTCAGTATGGCTGATTCACGAGATTATTAAAAAGCTAATGTGAAGCTAGTCATGTAAAAATTAAAAATTGCTAAAAGCTAATGTAAAAAAATAGAAAAAAAACTAATGTGATCTAAGGCTGTATTGATCAAGATTTAGTAACTGGCATAAAGGAGGGGATTGCCCCATTCTGCTCTGCCTCAGATCACAAGAGTGCCGTTTTTAGTTCTACTGTGTTTAAAGAGGGCTATGGAAACACAGGAGGGTGTTCAAAGGAGAGTGGCCAGTATGGCCAGGAAACAAGAAGCCAGGTCATGATTCAGTTCTGGGTGCTAAACTTTGAGGGATACCAACCCGCTGAAGCCTTCGGTTCTTTGCTTAGGCAGCTTACTTCTGAGCTTCTGAGTCTTAGTTCCCTCATTCTCTATCTCATGTCTCTGACCACCCTGAGCTCATTAAGTAGCAGAGGGCAGCTTGTGATCTCACCATCCAAAACCTGGTATGAGAACAAATCATGAAACCCAAGAGGTGTGGCCATTTGAGTCACCACCGTTTTTCTCCAGCTCTCTGTTAACCCTGATGCCAAAGGACAGATCATAGAGGAAGTCACTTGGGTTGTGTCCAGTAACAGGGTCTCCAACAGCTGGAATCATCCCTGCCCAGCTGTCTTTGGGCATCATTTCCCTTTGCCAACTTTCCTATTAGCTGGATTCAATCTGTGGGAACCCAGTGGCACATGATGATGGAACAGATATTCCTAAACCTTCTCCTGAATTCCAGCCAGCATGAAGGGAGAGAGAAAACAAGCCATTTTCACATTTTCCCAACTACAGCTGGAGAGGGGTGTTAATAGCAAAACGTTGAAGCAAAGTATTAAGTAGACAAAGTTTGTCCTCAGTACTTTCACCCCCTTCAAAGCCCAGGACCTCCCTCTCCCCTGACTCATTTGACCTGTCCACCTCAGGTTCTGGCCTGTGTTCGACAGTTTCCAGACTCTTCTCTTCTTACACCTTTTGCCCCACGGCTTCAGTGAAAACAGATCTGTTCTGGGTCCCACTGCTTCAGAACCTAGCTAGATGACTGGCCTAGTATGTCATTTAATCTGGCTCCATAACTCACCCGAATGCCCTCAGCCATCCTTTCAGCCTTTCAGGGCCAAGACAGTGCTGTTTTGGCACCTTGCCAAATAAGAACCATATCGCTCACAAACCAAAGCAGCTGCACGAGCCTGTTCCATCCCACCTGGCGGGAGGCCTCTCCTCCAGTCTGGCTCCCAAGCTCCGCTCTGCCAGCCCACAGGTGCCCCTCAGGAATGTCAGGATCCCTGTGAACCTTATGTAAATGCCACCAGCCAGCCAGGCGGAGATTGAAATACTCCTGGCTACTCATTGCAGAAAGACTCAGCCTGACTCATTCCGAACACATGGATTCCAGGGTAATCCTTGGGGGCCCTGCTCTCCAATTACAACAAATAGCTATTTACTTTACATGGCCTTTGGAGACTACCTCCTCCCCCCAAGCAGAAATCTATAATATTTTATATCTTAAGTCTGGCCTACTTTACCCTGCTGGAATGTTGACTGCTAAAGCACTTATGGAATGTTAAAGTTTCGATTTATTGAATACCCTGGCTGATTAACTCAAATGTGGAGGGAGGAGAGAGTTAGCAAACTCAAACGCCACCTCTTTCTCTGCCAAAAGCTAAACTGAGAAAGAGTAAATGTGTGCTTGCAAGTTGGCAGGGGACGTTACAAAGACACAGCTTTGACCAGTTATCATTTCCTTTACAGGAAATACACGGAACTGCCAGGAAGCCAGGGAAGGAGGAAAGGGAAAAGGTGATGCAGAGGTGGTCTCAGTCAGTATGTGTGTGTGTGCGCATGCGCTTAAGGCAAAACCCAAAATGAAACAGTTAAGCAGCAGTGAAAACACCCCTTCCTCCCGCCAGTTTTATTTCCTTTGGTTTCTCCTTAAACTTAACACCCTTAGCAGACCTGGGAGATGAAAAGAAATCAAGATGTGTCCTTAGGGAGGTAATTAAAGACCACTTATCCCAAGAGCCTATTACTGCTTTATGTTGACCTTGTAGGTTACTGGGCTCAGTTTAGGCACAGAATCAGACGAACACTTGGAGCTGCTGGGAGTCAAGCTCACAGTTTCTCCACCTCTGCTGCCCCCACCTCACATTTCTCCATCATTTCAGAATTTTTATTCTACATCTCAGGAATGAGCTACCCCAATATCTTTAGGCCATTTCTGGGAGTTTTGGGAGGCTCTGAGGCTAGGGTGGGAGTCCCATTCCTTCTGAAGAGGAACAAAAGGGGACTGCAAAGTCACTAGTGATGGAAGGGAAAGGAGCTAAGTTAACCCTCCCTCTCCCCTCACCCCACCCCACCTTGTCACCCTTTTGAGGACCTGCTGCAAGTTTATACAGACACCTGCACTCCTCCATTACCCCCATCCCACACACAACCTACTGTACTCCAGCTCTCCAAGTGCATTTTTCCAAGATGACATAGACCTCATTAGGGTTCCTGCTTGCTCCCAGCAAGGAAGACCAGCCCTGGCCCCAAGTTGTTTGCTAGACTTAGACTTGCCCAGGAACAGGCCTCTGCCCCTCTCCCCATCCACCCCAGACTTTTTATGGTGCACTGGGGTGCAGCTCTAGCAAGGCACGGGGAATAGGAGGATAGGGAGGTTTGGGGGAAGTGAGGGAGGATGGGAAAAAGAAGGGAAGAGTATCACGCCTGATGGTAGGCAAAGCCTCTCACTGGCTTAGATGGTGTCTTTGGCCCCTAGGGTCCTTGGGAGGAAGCAGAGGGCATTGGGAGATGCGGGGACCCAAAGAAGGGTAGCTGTCACAGCATCAAAATAACAGTTTAGTAGAGGATAGGAAATTGAAACTGAAAATGGCCAAATTATTGAGGAGTGAACACACTTGCTTAGAAACCCAATGATCTCTGTCCCAGGTCAAGGTTTATACTAATTGTGTTCTGTATGTGAGACAGGCAGCTGTGCCCTTTGAACAATCTGCAAAGTGGCAGGCAGAGAAAATCCTGGATGGAGGCTGGGTGTCTTCTGCGCTGGGCCCAGAATACACCTGTTTTGGGGGCTGGGAGTGGGCCCAGAACGGTTTCCTCACTGAGGCAAGGAGTCCAGAGGTAGCTCCGGCAAAAGCTGCCCCAGGGCTTGTGCCCTTACACAGTAGCCACCGAGAGGCTTTCCTAGTTTCTCTAATACCCAGATCCCGGCGTGCTGTCTGGGTTGTACCTCAACGCGGGCAGAGCAACACAGAGGTAGGCAGGTGCCACGGCTGCCGCGTCCCCGCGGGCCAAAATCGACTCGGGCGCGGACCGTCCACACGCCGTATCCACGGCCCACGAAGGCTCCAGCTTCAGGTAATCTGCCGCGACAACCCAGCTGCCCTGGAGGCTCAGCCTCACGCTGTAGCCACGGTCCCCGACCTCCTCGGCGGATGCTCCTACCCCTCTCCCAGCTCCACCTGCAGCGTCCAGGTCCCAGAACAATCCCCTAGCTCCCGGGGGAGGGAAGGTGGAGTGGGGAAAGGAGAAGCCGCACCTCAAGGCGCCCCCGCCTCCTCCCGAGAGTGTCTGAGGGTG
>NW_020173335.1:1854528-1854645 GCF_003031525.2 Neophocaena asiaeorientalis asiaeorientalis
AGTAGAGCTGGCGGCGTCGCAGGATCCCCTTCAAGTGGGCGAAGTCGGTGGGCGAGCCGCGCTGCAGCTTCCCTTCGATCTGGCCCAGACGCTCGTTCAGGAAACCTGGGGAGTCAG
>NW_020173335.1:1854681-1854879 GCF_003031525.2 Neophocaena asiaeorientalis asiaeorientalis
CCCCCACCTCAGCCATGGCGGGGTGCGCGGGGCCGAGTCCGGGCCGTGGGGCGCGAACTGCCTCTCCCCGCCGCGGGCGCGGGCGACTCGGCGGCGCTCGCTTGCTAGCTCGCTCCGCGCTCTGCCGAGCTGCAGTCGACGTCTGTTCTTGTCCAAGGAACTTCTCAGCGGCGGGGAGCGTGGGGCAGCGCGCTCCTG
>NW_020173335.1:1854890-1913795 GCF_003031525.2 Neophocaena asiaeorientalis asiaeorientalis
GCTTCCCCTCCGCATCCATCTCCCCAGGCCTCTCATAGCTGGCTTCGTCGAGCTATCAGATGCAAACGGCACTTTATATACATACCCACTCCCCTTACATTGACATATTGGATATTTAAATACAAGCCACACCTCAATGGCATCCCCTCGGAGATTGGTGTGTGGGTTCTTTTTTTTTTTTCCTCCTCGTATCCTTTTGGCTCTTTTTAGGAGAGGGGGGTGGAGTGGGAGAGAGCGAGCGAGCTTCACTCCCTCTTTTATTATGAAAAAATGGCAGGAAAAAGCTACACATTGCAGTGAGGCATAACTGCTTTTGGCAGGTTTTTCTGAAACTGCTGATGAAATAACGGAGCCCAGTGCGTGGAGGCTGTTGGCGTCCACTGCCACTCAGGCCTGTTGCGCTGGGGCAGCACCCACCTCCCACGCGGCCTGCGGCTGCTCGCCTTTGGAAAGTGGCGTGAGACCCGGGCTGGGGGGTTCACGCGTTCGTGAGCCTCTCGCTCCCCGGCCGGTCGGAGGCTGCAGAAGGGGCGCCTGGCCTGGGTCAGTGGCTCCCTGGTTTCTTTGTTCTGTTGCCCCCTAGTCCCACTCCCCACCTGTAGGTCGGCAGGGGGCTGAGGAAGTGAAGAATTCGGAAACGCATGCAGTTGCAAAGCGTGGGATTGGGGGTGTAGGTGGTTCCTGTAGGCACCCAGGCTGGGGGCCTTAAGGAGCCTTAAGGGGCCTGGGAGGAGCGGGAAGCCCCACGGAGGAAAGAAGGCATTTTTTTAAAAAGGGACGTTACAGCTTAGGAAAAGGAGGAGGGGGAGTAAGAAATAGAAAGCGATCTTTTTGAAAAATGATCTCCTCTGGCTTTCTGGGCGCGCTTTTACTAGGCTCTCGAGAGCAAGCTTGATGAGAGACCATTGGAAGTCTGGTGGGGGTTTTCCCCCACCTCTTTTCTTGTTGGAAACAGGTGTTTCCTCGCTCTGTCCTGTGCCCTCCTCGGAGATATTCTATCAGGAAGAGCGGCAGTTGGGGCGGGAACTGGAGGCAGCCAGGGCAACGGACAGCGTTGAGAAGACCTGGGGAGCAGGTGCCCGGCCTGCCTCGCGCCCCGCGCCCCTACCCGGCACCAGAACCCTGGGGCCCCTCTCGGGGCCTCGCGCTCAGCGTCCTGCTCGCCTGCCTATTAAACTACGTTGTCTGCAGTTTGCACCCGCATGGGGGCTCTGGCTACCTTCCCTGGCTCCGGCTCCATCAGGAGAAACTGAAAGAGCGAGCACCCCAACCCCGCCACTCCTTTGCAGCGCCTCCTGCTGGAGAACCCGTGTCTCGCGGCGAGTTGGAATTCAGTCTCCAGGAGAGGAGAAAACTGACTCAGCTCAATTCAGTTAGTGCAATTTGAGGTCCTGCTCCTCAGCTCACACGGGCACCCTGTGCTCAGTCTCCAGAACTGTAGCAGTTCTTGGTTTGGAACATCGTGGCTTGGTTCTGGTGTGCCTCCCTAGCTCAGACAGAACCTCCAGAACCAAGCACAAGGTCTGGCACGTGGTAGGTGCTCAGAAATCATCTTCTGGTGTGCACCCAGTAGTGGGGAACACAGATGCAAGTAATCTTCCGACTCTACAGGACAGAAATGCAAAAGATGGTGTCTGTATTGGAGTATTTACGGATGAAATGGCAGGCTATCAACGATTTGCTTTAAAATAATCTAGAGTGAGAAAGCAGGAGGAATGGAGGTTTAGATGAGAAAATAACATTGTTCATGTTACTAATTATTGAAGCTGGGTGATGGGTACATGGGTGTTCATTATATATGTCCTCTAATCTCTCTATAAACACACAAACGTGAAATTTCCATAATAAAGGCTTTAAAAAATGGGACTGACATGAAACAACAAAGAAATCCTTCTTTCCTTCTTCATTCTTCCCTTCAAAGAGTTTGTGGATTTAGTGAAGAGGTGGGGAAGGTGGAGCAGAGGTTAGCTAAGTGTATAAATGACTAGAATGCAGGCAGTTTAAGGTGCATAGTACTGTGTGGATTCAGAAAGCACAGAGAAGGTTGATCTGGGGGTTTAGAGCCGGGTTCTGGACCAAAGTGGCCTTTGTGATGGATGGGCCTTGAAGGGAAGATGGGGAAGATCTTGCAAATTCAGATGGGCCACTTCCAGGAAGGGAAAAATAGTAATGAAGCAAGTGGAAAAATTTTAATTGGTAAAGACTAATTCCTGGGGGTTTTGGTGAATGTCAAAGGAAATAATGTTGATGAAACTGCTTTGAGAAGTATGTGGTGTGAAGGAGTTAGATGTCTCTATGATTATATAAATTACACATTGATAATGGTCAAAGCCCATTTCTTCAACAGTCGCTTCAGGGAATTTCTACATTCTTTGTCCCCCAATTTTCCCAAAGTCACCAATTGCAGTTGCATATCTGGAGTCCTACTTGTCCAAATGTTAGAGATATAAGCATCCCATTGCCCTTCTTGGGTTCTTTTTATTTTTTTAAACATTTTTGTTGGAGTACAATTGCTTTACAATGGTGTGTCAGTTTCTGCTTTATAACAAAGTGAATCAGCTATACATATATCCCCATATCTCCTCCCTCTTGCGCCTCCCTCTTTTGAGATTAAGCTGACTGATAATTCTGTTTAAGTAATGTTTCCATGAAGTATCCCAATTGACAGAGCACTTTCATGAAAGTTATTTAATTTTCACAACCTTGTGGAGTAGGCGGTACCATTATCCCTATTTTAGAGGTGAAGTTAAGTGACTAGCACAGAATCATATAGCTAATAAGGAGCAGAGTCGTCATTTAATCTCAGCTCCACTAGGGGCAATTTACTCTCAATTTATGGGCCTTGGGATTATGCAAAGATTGGCATGTGAAGGACAGTGAGATTTCAGAATATTTTTGTTTATCGAATATCCTCAGCAGGACACAGCCCCAGGGCAGCATTGTGCTGGATGCATGGGATGAGAGGAAAATGTACCTAGAAAAAGAAGCGACCCTCTCTGGATTCGGGATGTCACTTGTAAAGTGAAGATAACTGTACCCCTTCACAGTGGTATTACGAAGATGAAATAAAATAACTGTCCCCGATGCAGGGGACACGGGTTCGGGCCCCGGTCCAGGAAGATCCCACATGCTGTGGAACGGCTGGGCCTGTGAGCCATGGCCGCTGAGCCTGCGCGTCCGGAGCCTGTGCTCCGCAATGGGAGAGGCCACAACAGTGAGAGGCCCGTGTACCGCAAAAAAAAAAAGAGAAAAAAACTGATGGAAAGTGCCCAGCATTCTGTCCAGCACACGGAAGATAACTCAACACATCTGAGGTTCCATCCTCCTTTCCCAATATCTCACAGGGCTAATGTGAAAAATTAAGCAACCTATGTGGAAAGGACATGGAAAAATAAAACTCCATTAAAAAAATGGGAGTTCTGACTCAGGCTGTAAGTGACCAGAGGCTGAGGGCAACCTGCTGGGATCTGTTCCTTGAGGAAGGAGATGGTGAAGCTAATACTTCTGATGCTCACCTCCCCCTCCCCCTGCCACAACAGTACACCTCAGAGAGGGGAAAAGATGTCTGGAATTGTTGCTCTGCCTGGTTCTTCGTTTTCCCAACAGCTTATAAATGTTTTTTCCTTCCTAATACATTTTCCCTGATAACGGACAGCAGGAGCTGTATTGCTTGGCAAATCCAGCAGGAAGTGCAGTTAACTCCATCACTTGCTCCAGTTTATTTAGTACTTACTTTGGGTTAAGCATTGCCCTGGGCGCTTTACATGCATTATCTCCCTAAGCCTTATAAAAACTCTAAGGAAGAGTTTTGTTTTGTTTTTTGGCCACACCATGCAGCTTGTGGGACCTTAGTTCCCCAAGGGATTGAACCCGGGCCCTCGGCGGTGAAAGCGTGGAGTCCTAACCACGGGACCACCAGGGAATTCTCTAAGGCAGTGGTCCCCAATCTTTTGGGCACCAGGGACCGGTTTCGTGGAAGACAATTTTTCCACGGACCGGGGGCGGGGTGATGGTTTCAGGATGATTCAAGCGCATTACATTTATTGTGCGCTTTATTTCTATTATTATTACATTGTAATATATAATGAAATAATCATACAACTCACCGTAATGCAGAATCAGTGGGAGCCCTGAGCTTGTTTTCCTGCAACTAGATGGTCCCATCTGGGGGTGATGGGAGACAGTGACACCAGAGGTGTGTTGCGTATGTCCAGTCTGTTCCGTGATCTCGTTTTGGTTGCTGTCACTGCAGAAAACCCTGCTTCACAAAGATAGGATGTTGGAAATGGAAGCAGGCTTTTCAGTGCTTTTGCGGCAATCTTGGGATATTCCGCCTTGACTTTAATCCAGAATGTATGGAGAATTGAAGTTGCCTCAAACATACTTTTAAGGCCACCGTCATTTGCGATCTCAAGCAGTTGATCCTCTTCTAGCATGGACAAAGTTGATTTACCCGGCTTATTCACAAATGGGTTGCGGACCCATTCCTTCCCAGTTCGGAGGTCTTTTGTTGTTGGGAAGTAATGCTCAAACTCTTTTGAAAGCTGAGATAGGTGATCATGCACCAGCTGGGAGAAAGAAGGCCCTGGCTCAGTCTCTTTCAAAATATCTGCTCATGTTTGAAACATGTCAGAAATCCCAATGTTCATTTGTTGCCCCCATAATTCCAGTTTGGCTTGGAATGCAGCCACTTTATCTGCCCACTTGAACACAGTTGTCATTCTCCCCTGAAGTGACAGATTGAGTTCGTTGAGCAGATTGAATATGTCACACGAGTAAGCAAATTTTGCGACCCATTCTGTGTCACTGAAATGTGCTGCCAGTGGTGACTGTTTTTTTTAAAAGAAATCTCTGGAGCGGCTCTCATAACTCAAAAACTCTGGCCAGTGATCTACCTTTAGAAAGCCATCTCACTTCTGTGTAAAAGAGAAGACGTGTGTGCTCTTATATGTCCATTTCCTCACAGAGCTGCGCAAACAGAGGTGAGTTAAGAGCATGTACTTTAATGTGGTTAATAATTTTAATCACATCCTGCAAAACGTTAAGTTCAGGTGACATTTTTCGTCTAGCCAGCATTTCCCTATGGATGACACAGTGCGTAGACTCACATTCAGAAGAGACCTCTTTGACCCGAGTAGTGAAACCAGAAAGCCGTCCAGTCATGGCAGCTGCTCCGTCCGTGCGTATACTGACACAAAATGACAAATTCAGTTTTCCTGATATGTTTTCATTCAAAGACTTGAATAGCTCTCCAGCTGTGGTGTTGGTTGGCAACAAAAGTGCACGTAACATATCCGCATGCACATCCTCCTGAAAAATATATCACGCAAACAAGCATTGTTGCCTTGTTGTCAACATCAGTAGACTAGTCAACCTGGATTGCGTACCACGGTGAGTCATTAATCCTCTCTAACAATTGTGCCTCAATATCCTCTGCTATTTCATCAATTCGTCTAGTTATGGTGCTAGCCGAAAGAGGAACACGTGCCACCTTTTGAACTGTAGCCTCTTCTAAAAGTTCACGACAAAAGTCCTTAGCAGCAGGCAGGATCAACTCTTCACCAATAGTAAAGGACTTCCTAGCTTTAGCAATGTGGTTAGCCACTAAGAATGATGCTCTCAGAGCAGACACATTTGATGAAGTGGTGGCCTTCAATAATTGCTTCTGTTCTTCGTGTTTTTTCTTTGGAAAAACTCCAAAGGCTTGTCTTTTAATGCAGGGTTCTTGGTCTCAACATTATACAAAGTGGGCTTGGAGAATGTGAATCACCTGTTGCAACGGACCCGTAATTTAAGTAGGACTCTTCGTATTTTCTTTTAAATGCAGCTTTCCTTTTGTTGGCAGTCTTAGAGTCTTCTGCTGTCTCATCATTTGGTCTTTCCCCCTTTTCAAAGAATCCCTCCAGCGACGTCTATTTTTTACTCATTTTGGCTAGGGTTAGCTTGTGGGCTTACCAAGACTGTGACTGAGACAAGCGTGCAGTGTGGGAAAGAGGCGCGGACGGAAGTGGTAAATAAAATAATGGGCGGGCCACGCGCGGACTAAATTTCATTTTTTAAACAGCTTTATTGGAGTATAATTACTTTACAATGCTGTGTTAGTTTCTGTTCTATAACAAAGTTAATCAGCTATACATATACATATATCCCCGTATCTCCTCCCTCTTGCGTCTCCCTCCCACCCTCCCTATCGCACCCCTCTAGGTGGTCACAAAGCACACTGTCTTTATTCTTCCTGCCCCTAGGTTTATTAGAACAATTTTTTTTTTAGATTCCATATATATGTGTTAGCATAGGGTATTTATTTTACTCTTTCTGACTTACTTCACTCTGTATGACAGACTCTAGGTCCATCCACCTCACTACAAATAACTCAATTTCGTTTCTTTTTCTGGCTGAGTAACATTCCATTGTATATATGTGCCACATCTTCTTTATCCATTCATCTGTCGATGGACACTTAGGTTGCTCCCATGTCCTGGCTATTGTAAATAGAGCTGCAATGAACATTGTGGTACATGACTCTTTTTGAATTATGGTTTTCTCAGATTTGTTGTGCAAAATCTTTTAAGTTTCATTAGGTCCCATTTGTTTATTTTTGTTTTTATTTCCATTTCTCTAGGAGGTGGTTCAAAAAGGATCTTGCTGTGATTTATGTCAAAGAGTGTTCTGCCTATGTTTTCCTTTAAGAGTTTTATAGTATCCAACCTTATATTTAGGTCTTTAATCCATTTTGAGTTTATTTTTGTGTATGGTGTTAGGAAGTGTTCTAATTTCATTCTTTTACATGTAGCTGGCACGGACTAAATTAAGTGTTGGATTCTGACTTAAAGCCTGCCACCAGATGCAGCTGTATAATTGAAGTACATCAACTCACTTGCCACTAAAAATGCTGCCACCAGATGCAGCTTAATTGTCACTTGCTACTCAAGTGACATGAGTCTGCAAGCAATTGATTTATTATGGTCTCTGTGCAGTCAAACCTCTCTGCTAATGTTAACCTGTATTTGCAGCCACTCCCCAGCACTAGCACCACTGCCTCAGCTCCACCTCAGATCATCAGGCATTAGATTCCCATAAGGAGCGCGCAACCTAGATCTCTCGCATGTGCAGTTCACAGTAGGGCCCGCGCTCCTATGAAAGTCTAATGCCGCCTCTAATCTGACAGGAGGCGGAGCTCAAGTGGTAATGCGAGCAATGGAGAGTGGCTGTAAATACAAATGAAGCTTCACTCACTCGTCTACCGCTCACCTCCTGCTGTGCAGCCCAGTTCTTTTTTTTTTTTTTTTTTCGGTACGCGGGCCTCTCCCTACCACCAGGGAAGCCCTGCAGCCCAGTTCTTAACGGGCCACGGACCAGTACCATTTGGGGACACCTGCTCTAAGGAGTAGTTTTCTTCCCATTTTGCAGAGGAGGAAACTGAGGCCCAGAGATATTCAATAACTAGTAGCAGAGGTAGGACCTCTGATCTTAAGGGATAAATTTTTGATCTTAAGTTTGAACCTAACCATGACACTACACTGCCTCAATCTATTTACTTCAAAAAGAATTTGTATTTCTTCTTTGTCTTTTGTTCCTGTCTCCCCTCTCCTGCTTTCCTTGTAGGCAGCAGTATAATGCAGCAGTTGCACATTCCATCTCCGGTGTCAGACAACCTGGGTTCAAATCCCAGCTTAAAGCCATTCTAGGTGTTGGAGCCTCAGTTTCCTCTTCTGTACAATGCAGATGATGATGGTCCTCATAACCTCATAGAGATGCTATGAGGTTTAAGTGAAATAATATACAGAATATACTTAATACGGTGCCTGGCACATATTAAGTGGTCATTGTTCTTAATATTATTTACATCCTATCTGGCCCCAGTCATATTTATTCCCCAGGTTCCCTCAAACTATGCTCATATTTTCCTAAGGGAGAAATGAACTGAATGAGAACACTGGCCTAGTCACCCCAAAGCAATCAATTCCAATCCTATTACTCTTTCTGTGTGATATTGGGTCAGTCTTGTTCTCTCTGGGTTTTAGAAGGCCTGTCTCAGAAATGGGGTCACCAAACTGTCACCTCTGTGTGGGCAAGCAGGTAGTGAGGGAGTGGAGGTCTGAGAGAAACAGGAAATTGCTCACCTGTAGAGTTTCATTTATTGAGCATCCTAAGTACCAGGCATTATCTGATTGCCTTACATTTAACTCACATCACACCCCCACAAGGTAGATATTATCATTCCGATTTTTAACAGATGACAAAACTGAGGGCTTGAGAGGTTAAGTAACTTGCTTAAGGTCACACAGCTTGTATATGGTGGGGCTAAAATTCAAACCTGGAGAGTAACTCCAGAGACCATGCTGTTGGTCACTACACTACTCTGAAGAGCGTTGGGGCCTTGTTCAAAAGAGAAAGTATATCATGACACAATCCTCTTCTGGACAGGGAAAACCTAGGTTAAAAGAGCAATACCACTCCCACTCCCCGCCCAGGTGATTTGTAGCTAGAGTTTGCAAAATCTGCAAAAAGTCAGACCACCTTCCAATCTCCCCACCCCCGACTCTAGGGTCCAGAGAGGAAAGGCAATCTCTTTGGTTTGAATGAGCCCCCTTCTTACCTTTCCGGTCAGTCTCCTGCAGTGACACTGAGCCACAAGTCTCCTTTGTCTCTGCTGTCATTATTCTCTGGGCCTACCTGTAATGGGGGTGGGTAATGGACCATTTATTCTGGCTGTAACTTGCCATTAGTCGGCAGGTGATGACATCTTTGTGAAATGATCTGTTGGTTCTCTGAGAAGAATGGGACACTGTGGAATGTGGCTCTAACCCTGGCAATCTGGGTCACTTCTCAACCTGGTGTATGTGACTGTGAATGTGGGTACAATGGTGGCTGTGTGTGTCTGGGGCTGGATGTTGGGGGAGAAATATGGGCAGAGAGCGTGACTGTACCGGTTTTCTCAATACAAATGTGTGCTTATGTTTGTGTTTGTGACTGGATGCAGAAGAGTTTCCATATGTCTGTGTAACAGCAAGAGTTGTGGGTTTACGGTGTGAGTAAGTGGATTTAAATATGTGAATCTACCGGCAGCCTCTGTTAATTTGCATGAAGAAGATATATGATGGCTGTGAAGCTGAGTTCATTTGAATCTAAAGTCATTTCCTTTTTTTTTTTGTGGTACGCAGGCCTCTCACTGTTGTGGAATGTCCCGTTGCAGAGCACAGGCTCTGGACGCACAGGCTCAGCGACCTCGGCTCACGGGAGAGACTCCTCTGAGGGCCCAGTTTCCTTGGAGCCTTGTTGAGGTGGCCTTATAGAATCTCTTTCTTACATAAACCAAGGAACAAAGCAGAGTCTTAAGATCAGATCTTTGCTTCCTGGCCTCTGATTAGCAGGACCTCCTCCCTGCTTTTCCTCTTTCTCCCTAAAGCTATGGACTTCATCTTGTTTCTGCAAGGGATTTGAATCTCATCAGTTACACTCTGATTTCTTGGAAATGGAGCATTATTCACTGCATTTGAAGATTTAGAAAGGGACTAACAGTTCTGTCCTGCTCTCAGAGCTGCTGGTGCCACAAGCACAGGTTACAGAACCCTTGGCAAATTAAAAAAAAATGTTGAAGGGTACAAAGCGTGGAACAGAGTTAGCAAGGAAGTGTAGTTCAGTCAGTGGTCACCTGAGCAAGTCACTAAGGAGAAATGTACATTCCGAGGGGGGTGGATTGTGGTCCTAGCTCTCGCTCAACTCACTGTCTGGGGCTTTGGCCAGATTATTTCTCATCTGTGGGCCTCCGTTTTCCTAAGTATGAAAAGAGGGAGCTGGACTAGATCCGTCTTCTCAAACTTTCGTTTATTTCTTAACTGAAGTAACCCTAATGGCAGAGGAGCATGGGTGGAGGAGAGGGGTGGATGGGGGTAATCCAAAGCAGCCTACTGCAAGGTCAAAGTGAGCTTGAAGTGTCATGTTTTATCCTAAAAATGTGTTCAAAATTTGCATTCCCTTCCATGATATAGCCATATTTGTTTTGATAAAGAAATTTTTTTTTAGAAGATGTTGGGGGTAGGAGTTTACTAATTTTATTTATTTATTTTTGCTGTGTTGGGTCTTTGTTTCTGTGCAAGGGCTTTCTCTAGTTGTGGCAAGCCGGGACCACTCTTCATCGTGGTGCGTGGGCCTCTCACTATCGCGGCCTCTCTTGTTGTGGAGCACTGGCTCCAGACGCACAGGCTCAGTAGTTGTGGCTCACGGGCCTAGTTGTTCCACGGCATGTGGGATCCTCCCAGACCAGGGCTCGAACCCGTGTCCCCTGCATTAGCAGGCAGATTCTCAACCACTGTGCCACCAGGGAAGTCTGATAAAGAAAATTTTTAAATTTCTTATACTCAAGTAAAATTGACACTCTAAGAACATGCCATGTTTATCCTGTGACTCTGTGGACCCCCTTGGCACACTGCCATGGATCCCCAGGAGTATGCATACTCTGGTTTAAAAGTTTGGAAGTAAATGATTAAGATTCCTTTCTGCTCTAACACTCTGGCTCAATGACCTGGGAATACCTGTGGTGTCTTTTGTAACTGCTCCCCAGGATGCCAGAGAGTTTTTTTTAATGGCTCCATCTGAGCACTCCATTTTCTAGACAGTTATGCAAAAGGAATGGAAACCTCTGATTTTGTTTCTAGAACAAGCATCTCCAATATGTCTTTGCTGAGCCCCAAGTACAGGCTCAGGCTTATGCTAAGTTGTCCTGGGGATTCTTATGGCACTACTGTGGCGCTTAATCTAGCTTCCATGAAGCAATAGCGGTTAAGAGTTTGGTGAGTTAAGTAGTAAACTGTGGGCTGTGGATTTTAAGTGCAGCAAGAGTTTGAGAAGTAGAACATAGATGTGCTTCTTGGAGGAGGTGATAGGATGATAGTTCAGGTAAATGGAGTAGAGGGAGAGGGACAATCCAGCTGGGAGGAGGGCAAGAGTAAAGGTCTGGAGGCTGTCAGGATCATGGCCTGCTTAGGTTGGGGCCAGAGTCTTGCTCAGTGGCAGGAGACACAGAAAGCTGAAATGGGGTCTTTCTCCTCCTGGGCATGAATTATTAGCTACTTATCAGTTCACTGTCTTCTTTTTAAGGAGGTTGTGACTAGGGCTGATCCCCTCTCCTGCAGGGAGTAGGAAATCCCTGGAAAAAACCAAAACAACCTTCCAAAAGGGATTTGGGGGAGAGAGTAGAGGATAAAAAGATATCTACATGACCTCATATACTGTCATCCAATCCAATCTGTGATTAGTTGTATGCTTATTCTGTAAGCCATTTGATTTCTGTTCTTTGGGGTGCATGCTATTTCCTCTGGTTTTCTTTAATTTACTGGTAAAAATTCCCTTCAAGGGAGGCTGGATAGTACCTGCACAGCACATGTGGCTCAGGGCAGCCTAGGGTGCAGGGGAGCTCCCAGCCCCTCTCTGCACCACCTCAGAGCAGAGTGTGAGGGCCAGAGTGAAGGAACCTGCCTAGGACCTGCTGGTGGCTGGGGTTGGCGATGCCAGCATTGCCTCAGAGCCTAAGGAGAAACACACCCAAGGGGAGCAGAGTTGGTGACAAGGGGAGGTTTCACCAATAGGCCCAGGTAGAACGAGGTTGTAGGCCAGTGGTCACAGGACCAGGGAGCCAGGCAACAGGCAGTCACAGGTGGCCCTGAAGGGGGCACAGCCAGCATCCTGGGAGCCTGGTGGCGGGGTTCAGATAAGGTCTAGGGAGCAAGCTGGTGTCAAGCAAGTGCAGTTGCAAGTGGCAGGGACACATTACCAATAGGTTACAAATCCAGAAAAAGTAAAAATATTAACGTGACTAACAGAATTAAGGAGGTGAAGGAAGAGAAAATAAGCAGAAATGAATAAGTGCTGATTTTTTAAAAATATTGAGGCATGATTGACATACAAAAACCTGTACATATGTAAATATATACAACTTTAGTGTGTTTGGGGATAAATATATACCCATGAAACCATCACTACAATCTATGCAATAAACCTATCCATCGCCTGCAAAAGTGTCTTCCTATCCTCTTGATTTCTTTATTATTATTGCTATTATTTTTTTGTCATAGGAACACTTAACATAAGATCTACTCTCTTAACAGAATTTTAAGTATACAATATAGTATTATTAACCATAGGTGCTACCCTGTAGAGTAGCTCTCTAGGACTTATTCATCTAGCATAACTGAATGTGGAGTCCTTAATCTTTCCTACCAGGGAGCCAATTTATAACATCTAAAATTGAAATGTATAAATTTAAAAATTCCAAAGTACTTCAATTGCCATAAAGGACCCAGGTTGGGTAGGCATTGGAAGGATTGGCAAAAAAAAAACCCTCTCCCCTCAGTGTTGGAGGAATTTGGAGACCTAGGGAAACTACAGGGCCTCGGATATAGAGGAAATAAGACAGCAGCCCAATCGCAGGAACTGGGTACAAAGCACGTACCTGCAGGAAGGGACACACAGGAAGGGACAAGACCCCTGTTACTGGAACTGAAATTATGAGCTCAGAGCAGGGCCAAATGCCACTCACTTGAGCCTCAGCTGGTAAGGTATGGATGGAGATATCTTATACTTCCCCCTGGTTCAGGACAGAATGAATCCCAGAGTCCAGGTTTTGTAGAAATGGGGGAAAAACCTACCAGTGAGGGTTAGGTGGCCTTAGAAGGGCCATGGAGCTGGACAGGTCATCACAGTGCCACCCAGGCAAGCTCCCATAGCCATACTACTGTTCAAAATCTCTGCCGCAGGATCCAGAGACATATGTTTCCTCATCACCCCCTGCCCCTGTCCCCCTTGACACCACCCCAAGAATGGAGCACCGAATTGTCGTTTCAGGGCGTTAACTTCATTGGCTCTTGACTGTCTGGACCTCCCCAAAACCAGGCCTTTCTTGATTAGCATTTCAGGCCCATAGTGGAGGATGAGGTCACCCTGGTGTGAGATGAAATGACAGTATCATGACTTGGCTGGCCATAAAACAACTGCTTTTAAAGCTAAATTTTGTAATCTCATAGTTTACCCAAGGGGTTGTGTAATTCAAAGCAATGACCATGAAGCTATTTGTAAAATTCTGACTTCCTTCTGAACCAAGTGTGGATTAGGGGATGGTTATGGCAGTGTGGGGGATGGAAGAGCTGAGAGCTGGGGAGACAAGCAAGGCCCAGATAGTTCAAGGGTGAGACCAACACTCATGGTTTCTCTTAATGTGATAGGGGTCTCCTCTTCTGGAGATATAAAAAGCTTTGTCTTTTCAAGTGCCTTGAAGATTTCCAAAGCAGAGGGTGCTTAACCTACTGACCCCAACCTGGAAAAAAATAGTAAGAGAGAAAGAGAAAATCCTAGCAGGAATTGCTTAGCTTCCTAAACCATAACTGGGGCCAACTGGCTGCTTGCATGGGGCAAGATGTCTTGCCCTCCAGCAAGGGTTTGAGGCTGGGCCAGCTGATGGTCTTAAAATTAGATACACACAATAACTGGTGGGTCTCAGGCTCTCTCTGAGTCCAAGAGTGAATTTGTGGAAGGTGTGAAATATCAGGTAAAGCATTGATAAGCAGTGGAGTGTACTGGATATAGAATCAGATCTGAGTTTGACTCCTGGTTCCATCCTTGGCTGTGTGGCTTTAGGCAAGGCAGTGAGTCCTCTCCAATTCTGCCTCTTGCTGTAAAATTGAAACAATAACTGAAGCTACCTCTTAGGTGATTTTGAGACTAAAATATGACTATACATATTTATCTGAAGCTCTGACAGTGAGTTAGTAACACAGTTATACGGGGTTATGTATGCCAGGGACCCCGTGGTTCTACATTATTGGGTCTTTTGATTCTTTTTTATTTCCATGATTGTTGATTATAGTGAAGTTTTTGAGAGGTGGGTTAGAGTGACTTTGAAGCAATAGAGGACTGTTTTATGAATGCATGCTTCTTGCTTGTTTGACTTTCCCCCTTCTATCCACCCATTATCTTTTTAAAGGATGAGAAGCAGCATGGTGTGGAGCAGAAAGAGTCAGACGGATGGGGATTGAACCCCAACTGTGCCACTTACAGGCCATAGAACTCCAGATAAGTCATGTTAATGTCTCTGAACTTCACTTTCTTTGAAGGATTTTTTTTTTTTAAGAATCAAAAGAGATAATGCGTGTAACATGCTTGGCACTTAAATATACAGAGAAGTTTTTATTCTCTCATTGTTCAGAGATTTTAGATTTTTAAAGATGTGTGGGTTAGCTAAGGCTGTGAAAGGCTTATTCATACTCCACGGTTTCAAGGATTTGAAATATTGACTTTTCAAGAAGATCCACTTTGAGAAATTATGCCACAGAAACATCCTTCCCAATGAATATGCAGACTCACAAGTTGCAGGTCTCCTCACCTGACATCTAGATACCTAGTTTGCTCACGTGACAAAGACTGCTGTTTGCTACTGAGTTCAGTATCTTCCCTTCAGAAGTTTTGTGGCTCTTGGGATTTTTCAGAACTTTCTGGAGGTCCTACCATAAGGGCTCCTTCTTCTTCTTCTTTTTTTTTTTTTTTTTGCGGTATGTGGGCCTCTAGGCGAGCGGGGGCTACTCGTCGTTGTGGTACGCGGGCTTCTCACTGCAGTGGCTTCTCCTGTTACGGAGTACGGGCTCTAGGTGCACGGGCTCAGTAGTTGTGGCTCGCGGGCTCTACAGCGCAGGCTCAGTAGTGTGGTGCACGGGCTTAGTTGTTCTGCGGCATGTGGGATCTTCCCGGACCAGGGATTGAACCCGTGTCCCCTGCATTGGCAGGCAGATTCTTAACCACTGCGCCACCAGAGAAGTCCCTCTTTGTATTCTTAAGGTCCTGTGGTGAACCGACGTAAACAAATTTGGTCCTGTACAATTATTAGGTTTTGTGAGTAGATCTCGGTAGTCACCAATAGTGGGAAGAAGGTGAAGGGTTTAGCTACCTCCCCACAACCTTGCTGCTGGTTTAGAATAAAAGCAAGCATCACACCCAAATCTGCCACACATGTAAATATTTATTAGCAAGCAGGTACAAAACAGTCATAAAACCTGTTCTAGAAGCTCAGTGATACTTCATATCTCTGTCCTTTTTGGTTCTTCTTGTATGAAAGGTTCACCTGAGGTAAATGTGATAATATCCCAGCCACAGATTCAATTAACCATTTAGTGGGGTCAGGGGACCAAGAATTATCTGGAAACAGCAGCAGGACCCAGGACCCTTTGGGAATCAGGTCAAGAGTACCCTCCCGGGGCTTCCCTGGTGGCGCAGTGGTTGAGAGTCCGCCTGTTGATGCAGGGGACACGGGTTCGTGCCCTGGTCCGGGAAGATCCCACATGCCGCAGAGTGGCTGGGCCCATGAGCCAACCTAAAAAGTAGAGACTACTAGATTTTAATACCCTGTTCAAGCAAAACATTCTAGTCTGTCCACATATTTTGAATACCACTAATTTCACCAATATGAACCCAATTTTAACAACCATTGTATTCAATATTAGTTAACATGCCTCTGTTTTTTCCAATGAAAACTTATTTCTAACATTTATTATGCTAATTATCATAGCCTCTGGTATTACTAGGAAGTAATGATAGTTGAAGCAGATAGCTGTAGTAGCCATCTCTGGAGCGCGGCTTTTGAGTGAGAGGTCTTGATTAAGGTAACCCTACATAGAGTATATATTTAAACTAATCACACAGAACATCACACTGTCTCTGCTTTAGTATTTTAAAGTAAATTACAGACACCATAGCAGGTGCCTCATTCTGATGATCCTGGAATCAATAGAAGTTGAAGAAGCAGAAAGTCTTTAGGGTTTCAATATGAGTGAAAGAAGAGAAATACGAAATCAGTACCATGAAGACTGCTGGAGAATATCTTCCTCAAAATACTTCGAGAATTCCAGCTCTTGCCTTTGGCTTTCCTGAGGCTCCTTGGCTTCTGCCATGTTTTTTTCTTCCCCAAAAGGTAACTGTTGCTCAGTGTGTGGACAGTTTCTGGAATGTTAAGCACTCAATAGTTGGGCTCTGCTAAAGATTTCTTACCTCTGAGCCTTCTCCTCTAGAGAGTGGAGTCTGATCTGGGTGGAACCCCCAAATGCCAGATGTCTTGTGGTGACAATTGCTGGTGGCTGATTGCTAAAGAACAGGGCTGTGTACTTTTCAACTAAAAGAGGGAGCCACATGATTATGTGCAGTTCAGGATTCCAGGCATGTCTTCAAGGAAGGAAGAATTCCACTGAGGCACATGCCCTCTGCTTCTATAGTTCCTTCACTGGGCTGCAATGCCATCTCCAGGACCTTTCCTTCAGTGTATTAAGCCACTGGCAGATTTCCCTAACTTAAAAGTGAGTGCAAGATAAAAAGGAATGAACTATTGAAACATGCAACAACTTGGATGAATCTCAAGGGTATTAGGCTGAGTAAAAAAAATCATTCTCAAATGGTTGCATGTTGTATGATTCTGTTTATATAACATTCTTGCAATGACAAAATTATAAAAATAGAGAACAGATTAGTGGTGGCCAGGGTTTAGGGAAGGAAGAGGGAGTGAGGCAGGTGTGAGGGATGAGGGCAACATGAGGAATCCTTGTGGCAATGGAACTATTCAGTGTCTGGACTCTGGTGGTAGATACACAAACCTACACAGGTCATAAAATAGCATAGAACGAAACACACACATACACACACAAATAAATACAAGTAAAACTGGAGAAATCTGAAAAAGATGGGTAGATTGTATCAATGTCAATGTTCTGGTTGTGATATGGTTCTACAGTTTTACGAGGTGTTGCTGTTGGGGGAAACTGGATAAAGTGTACAAGAGACCTCTGTGTTATTTCTTACAACTATATGTGAATCTACAATTATCTTAAAATAAAAAATTTAATTAAAAAATCAGGAGATTTGTGGCAATGGTTGGACAGCCCTGGGCATATATTAAAACACATTGAATTGTACATTTTAAATGGGTGAATTGTATGATATGTGAAGTATATCTCAATAAAGCTGTTAAAGTGGGTGCAAGGATCATCAGGGAAGCTAAGGAGTCCAAGGTAAATTACTGGCCCACAAAGGATGACCCTGATGGTGGAGTTGTTATTTTGTTCAAGAAAACTACAAGCCTCTGCCTTCCCAGCCTTTCCCAGTTCCCCGCCCCCGCACTGAGCCAGTCCTGAATGGGGTATGGGGACGCCTCAGCTGCCTCAGCCCACTGGTGACTGGAGTGAGCCACAAGAAAGTCCCAAGTACCTTGCAGCCCTCTTGTGACAGCCTTTTTCTATTCCCCACTGTGTGGCTCGGTTCATCTGCCTGGATTTTGGTTCTCTGCTTGGACTAAGGCCCACTTGGTTGGGACCTTGATTCCCCACCTGGCTCTGGCCAAGTTCCTCCCCTGGAGGCTAAATGCTTTTTCCTGTCCTCTCCTGCCAGTGGCTGAGGTTCAGCTGTGAATGAATTCAATGCTACCATCTGTCTAATTTGGAGGGTTGCGGCCTGCTACCTAAGTTCTCTGGCTGTGATTGGGAGGGAGGTGCTCCTGGTCCTGCCTTCCCTCTGGGACCCCACATTCTGTCCCTAATGGACCCCAGATATCCACATGCCCTTTAGCCAAGTTGCGTTGTCCTGTTCCACTGCTTCCTCCCTCAGGATCCAGCCTCAGTAGTCAGGGTGGTGACTCCTAGTTCTCCTCTCACCCGGTTCTAATGTCTTCCTCCTCTCCACTGGTCCATATTGCATGTCTCACACCTAAACCCACTCAAGTGACAGTAAAGTGTAATCTTGTTATCTTGCCCATTCTGCAAAGAGCATACCCAGGAACTGTTGATACTAGCTGCCCTGGGTGAGATTCTAATGCTAAAAGCAACATGGACAGAGGAGTGTAGAGCAGGTGGAGCTGCTTGGTCCAGCCTTCAGCCCAGCACCTCTCTTTCCAGAGGAAATCTCCGTGGAAAGCTACAAATCAGCTACAATGATTTGGCAGGACCATTCCAGGGAAGAGACTTGTGTCCTGTCGGTGGTAGCTCCTTTTCTAAAGAGAGCCTGATGCTCTGAGTCCCATCCCAGACGTCCTGCAATCACACCTCTGAGCTCCATAATTTCTGACAATGAGCTTGGGTTTACCTTAGCTGGGCTTAAGGAGTTTATTTATTTATAATTTTTATTTTAAAAAACTTAATTTTTTTATTGAAATAAACCTACAGACATAGAAAACAAACTTATGGTTACCAAAGGGGAAGGGGGAAAAGGATATATCTATATATTCTCTCTCTATATATATTTATATAACTATATATAAAATAGATAAGAAACAATGACATACTGTATACCACAGGGAACTACACTCAATATTTTATAACGTATAAGGGAAAAGAATTTGAAAAAATATATCTATGTATGTATATGTATAACTGAATCACTTTGCTGTACACCTGAAACTAACACAACATTGTATTTATTGATTTACTGGTTTATTTATTAGGTGAAGTGATTTTTTTTTTAAAGAAGGAAACTTAGCTGAGCTGTCATCATCATAACTCATCACCCTCAAGCAAATGGTTAGGCTGAAAGGACAGTCTAGAGACAACTAACTTTATCCCTAAAGTGGATAGCTGGGTAAGATTGGCCAGCAAGACTTGACAAATTTCTCATCACTCAGCAAGTTGCTCTTTGACATCTGACAACAGGAGTCAGTCATGGTGTATTATTAAGAGGACAAAACCTGAAGACCTTGATTCATCATCTACATCTATATTCAACTGTCACTTTTGCTATTATCAATATTTCTGCTTCCTCACAATTTGCTGTGTCTCTCATTTGTTGTGGCTATGAAAACAATAAACACCCTTGTAAGGATTTAGTCTGAAGTAAAGTAAATTGGCTCCTAGAAAGATTGTTTTATGAGTAAAGCCTGAAAACTTCACTGTATGGATGCTGACATCTATTTTGACTTCCTCGAGGCTTTTTTTCCCTTCTCACTTCTTTATTCTCTGCTTTGTTCCAGATATATGAGGTTGCCAAAGAAGTGACCTCCAGATGAGTCAGGTGTTAGTCTGTTTGGTTCTGGAGAGTGGGTCTTGCCTTGCTTCAGCAGTTTTATTGTTGTCTTTGACCCCCTTCTCCTCTGGGGCCAGTGAATCCCCACTGCTATGGGTCAAAGGCAGCTGTCAGGTTGTAGAGCTGTAGATGTAGTTTTAGCCCAACTGTCTAGGTGGACCTGCCCCAAGGGGGTAGTCTCTAGGGCCATCAGGAAGGGGCCTTTTTGTTTTGGTAGTAAATGGAGGTTAGGAAATGTGGCATCTTTCTTTTGAATATAATGAGACCATTTGGTATAGACATTTTCCTGCTAAACTCTCTGTTCAAGTCCCCTGGGGAATGGCAGAGGGAACTAACATCTGTGAAATACATGGGTCAAGCAGCATACAGGCTGGGCTGGCCCAGCAATTCCTTCACAACCGTTGAAGCCCGAGGCTACAGAGCCTGGGCCAGCACGTCTGGGAAAGAAAGAGGGGCAGGCCCAAGGGAGACCAATGAGAATGAATGTGTGTGTGTGTGTGTGTGTGTGTGTGTGTGTGTGTGTGTGTGAGCAGAATGAGGGAAGGGAGAGAGGAGAAAGGGAGAGAGGAGAAAGGGCCCTATAACTTAGGGTCCCAAAGCATCCTGGGATGGCATGTTGTTCTTTTTCAAACATTCTTTCAGCCAACCTTTTTTCTTCCACATCTTTCCCTCAGCTTCTTTCCTTCCTTTTCTTCCCCACTTCTTCCCCTCCTTGTCTCCCTTTCCACTCTTTTCTCACTCCCCTCCTTCCCTCTCTCCAGGATAGTGAAGGACATCTGGACACTCGAAGTGGCCCAATGCTGGAGCAGCATCTTTGAAAATAGGAGACTGTAATCGCACTGCCCTTTTCCTCTACAGTTCAGGATTTCTAGTGCATCCATTCAGGCCTTTTCTGTGTCTCTCTTTCCCGTTCATTTTGTGAGGCTGAATGAAAGCACATGAGCTGCAACCTTCTCCTCTGATAACCCTGTTTCACTGCATTTTTCCCTGACTCACTGGGGAGAATCACACATCTTTTTGGATGGAGCACTTGGCTGGAGGCAGAGGACCTGGCTCCCATTCCCAAGCTCTACTCTATACTTTTGGTGTGACCTTGAGCAAGTTCCTACCCTCTTTGGGGCCTTAGCTTCCCTTTCAATAAATTTGATAAACGGAAAGGAAAACCTTTGGAGCCCACACTCAAAAGTGATGCTAATTAGAATACTGGGGCTTCTAAGATCTTCCTAGCCCTTGCCCCACCCCCTCCTTACTATCTCTCCTCCTCCCAGGAAGCAGTTACTTAACCGAAAAGCCACACCCAAGGGTATGGTCTGAGTAGAGGGACTGAGTTATTTTTCACTTCTTAGTGTAAAAGATATAATCACAGAGAGTTACCAAGCAAGAAGAGGGCAGGGGTAAGGTTCTAGAAGTGTAGGAATTTTGTGGATAAAGGCAAACAGTTAACCCCCTGACCTTTCCCAAGCCCCTCCACTCAGAGGTCCAGGATGAAGTGTTTGGATTGCTGTTAAACCCAGAGTTAGGCCTGGAAGCAGGCTGGTTTTGGGTGGTAGTTGGGGGTAGGGAACTGTCAGTCTGAACAAAACATACTTGACTGTACTGTGTGGGGATCTGTGGGCCCAGTGCCTCTTTCCTTATGACTGGGCACCTAGCAGCAGGGTTGTGGGTCTTTGGTTTGTCCAACTGTGAAAGAAGCAAGAATGGGAGTCTCCACAAAGGCCTGCAGCTGCCTTCCAAGGAATTTCAGTGTATCTGGGAGCACAGAGGCTGAGTCATATTTTGGGAGAGGATTGTGTTTTTATACCCGCAATACAGGGTGTTGCCATAATATTAATCATTATTATGGTTAAAAACAAATAAACTCATCCTGAAGTTATGACAAATCTGTGTCTTGGCTCTTTCTTGCCCCTGCATTGTCTTTCTTTTAGCTCCTGCCTTAGGGAACCAGAGTTTAACTCCATATTGCCAGACTAGGCCACTGTCTTCCTAATATCATTTTTAGGGATGCAGTAAAGTACCTAATTAAAAAAAAAACTCCACATCTATTTATTAAGACCTACAATTCCACTCTGTCAAAATTCAAATGCCTCATTAGTTACTTCGATTTTTAATATTAATGGGCTTTTACTATTGTTTCCTAAGAGAAGGAGATGGGCTGAAAGGAGAGACCATGAGGGTACTAGACACCTGGCCAGGGAGAGATCACCCTTAAGGGAAGAGAAAGGCATACAAAGGGGATGTTGGAGCACTGCAAACAAATCACCAACCTGATGGTTTTTCCACAAACTATTTGTAGACAGAGGCCATGGCTACCACTGCAGGGGTTCTGTTCCTGGGGTGGGGGTTGGGAGGTAGAGGGATGGTAAGGGGAGGGAGGTAAAAAGAAGATGCACTTAAGTTTAATGAGCCATTTTCCCAGCATGGGCCTCAGGCCCTGTTTCTAGAGTGACAGACCCTGGCCTCAAAAAAAGGAGAGAGACGACTGCCTGCTCATGCATTTGGGCCAGTTTAGGCTGAGCCCCTGGGCACTGGGCAACTTCTGTGGGTCACACTTTGGCTGTAGGACCTCTGGTTCCCACTGAGTTGAGAGAGCTGAACCAGCTTGGGAACTTCTAGGTATTTGAGGGGAGGAGGAGAGTGTGTGAAGACTTGGGCTGAGTGACAGACCAGAATGTTAGAGAAAAGTGTGCCCTTAGATGTAGCCCATTCTGCCAGGCTAGACCCCCCTCCAAGCCTGATTTTATCCACTGACCCAGAAATACATTCTCCCTTTTTCTGGACCCCACTCTATCTTGAACAAATCAAAAAAAACAGGCTCAAGTGGCAGGGGAGGGGGTGGTGGTGTGATGAATTGGGAGATTGGGATTGACATATATACACTAATATGTACAAAATGGATAACTAATAAGAACCTGCTGTATATTAAAAAAAGAACAAAACAGGCTCAGTGCTACCCTATGTGTCTTTCACCTGGGCTTAGATGAAAGCTAGTGTGCAGAGTCTCCAGTTATGGTCTCAACAAACATTTTTCCTATCATAGTCTTCACTGCTCTCCTACATCTACCTTCATTTGGCTTGTGGCAAAAGTGACACCTCCTCAGAGGCTTTCCATCACTTCACTATTTTGATAGCTCCTCCAACACCTATAGCCATATCACTCTGTTTATTGTCTTCATAGCACCTATTACTACCTCAAATTGCCATTTGGTTATTTGGTTGTTTCTTGTCCCTCCCCATCCTCCTGTCCCGTGTACGCTCCATGAGAGCAGGCACTGACTGTGTTTGGTCCCCACTTCGTCCCCAGAATTGAGCAGGCCTCTTCTCTGTCTCCTGAATACAACATACATGTGCTCACTTTGTACCTTTGCTCAAAGTATTTCCCATCTCTGGAATGTATTTCTCCCTGTTTGTCCAATCCTTCTTGTCCTGCAATGCTGGACTCAAGTCCCACCTCTTCCCAAAAGGCCCCCTTGATCACCTCAGCTCACAGAGAGCTTTTCCTTCTCTGACTGCTATAGCCCTGTCTTTGCTATGTATTTTGCTAATTCTTTCTTTACTGTCATGTATTCCTTCCCAGTTGTTTCCTTTGCATTGGTCTTACCTCTCCAAGTAGATAGTGTCCACAGTACTTTGTGCTTTTGATCTGGTCTAGCTCTTCTGTCTTACTTTGGAATAAAAATGAGTTTGCTCTTATTCAGTGATACAAAGGATGCATCAGGACACAGGAAACAGTTTATCTATGTGCGGTCCAAGGAAGACAAGCAGCCCTTCTTTCTTTCTTTCTTTTTAACATCTTTATTGGAGTATAACTGCTTTACAATGTTGTGTGTTTCTGCTGTACAACAAAGTGAATCAGCTATATGTATACATATATCCCCATATCCCCTCCCTCTTGCATCTCCCTCCCACCCTCCCTATCCCACCCCTCTAGGTGGTCACAAAGCACTGAGCTGATCTCCCTGTGCCATGCGGCTGCTTCCTACTAGCTATCGGTTTTACATTTGGTAGTGTATATATGTCCATGCCACTCTCTCACTTCGTCCCAGCTTACCCTTCCCCCTCCCCATGTCCTCAAGTCCATTCTCTACATCCAAGCAGCCCTTCTTTAAATGCAGATTCCCAGGTACTATCTCCAAAGGTTCAAAATGTGTAGTCTGGGGTGGGACTCTGGAATCTGCATTTGAAAGAAGATCCGTCTGATGCACAAAGTTTGAGTGCCTGTGATTTAGGGAGACTCATCTTCATCCTGGCTCAGTCACTAACCAGCTATGTGACTTTGGGTGACTCACTTGTCCTCTCTGGGCTTTTATTTCCTCATTGTAGGATGAAGGGGTTGGGCAATATGACCTTTCAGTTTTAAAAATCAGCAAGTTTATATTCTGTGAACTCTTGGAAGGTAAATTCCTTGGCTTACATATCTTAGAATCTTAATTACAGCATATTCAAGTGTAGTACCTTAAATGTAGGAGGTGCTTAATAAAAGCCGATGAGTGACTGAATGGAGTGAGTGGCTGGAAGGCAGGAGAGGGGGGCATTATGACAATTCAGGGACAATAGTGTAGTGAACCACATTACAGGCCTGTGTTAGAATCCCAGTCTCTGCCAAGTCATGTGATCTCTCCAACTCTCCATTTTCTCATCTGTAAATTGGAGGTGTTAATAGTACCTACTGTATAGGGCTGTTGGAGGATGAAATGAGATAATGTCTACAAAAAGCTTAAAGCTTAGCACAGTGTCTGGCACATAATAAACAATACCTTTTTTAAAAATACCTTTGTTTTTAATTAGGTCATCCCAATGAGGAGCAAATGATTGATTTCCAATGAGGCAGAATGTGAACTTCAACCATATCCTAGACTCCTCAGGTCTCCCCCTTTCCCACTGGCCCACAAGTTAAAGGGGAAGAAAACCAATGTTTTGGGAAGCTCACAGAGGCCTGACTATGAGGGCAGGGGCTGGCAGCCTGGCTGATCTGACAGCCATAGCTGTGAGGACCTGACTTAGAACTTGGGAACGATGGTCTGGGATCTTGGAACATGCTATACTTTATCCATGTACCTTATCCGTGGGCTGGGAAAACTGGAGTGTCAAAGCATCATGATGTTTATCATCAGTGATATGGAGAGAGTATGGGTTTTGGAGTGAGAACATTTGGGTTCAAGTCTTAGTTTTTGCAGGAAGTGTTCCTTGACCTTGCGGTATCCCACCTCCCTATCTGGGTCAGGTGCCTTGTCTCTTCCTCCTCACAGTGCCTACTATTTCCCTTATCATGGTATTTGCTTCTGTTGTCACTACCTTCCAACTGTCATCCACAGTAGACTGAGCTCTTTGAGAGTGAGGACAATGTCTTGACCATCTCTGTATCCTGGACAAACAGCATATTGCCTGAGTGGAGCAGATGTGCAGGAAATGTTTATAGAGCTCAATTCAAGTGATGAGCTGATGTACTGTTGAGTTTAGCCATTGATTAGCTTTGGGCAAATTAATTAACCTCTTTAAGCCTATAAGAGGAGGATGGATAAACAATTTACCAGGGTTATTGTGAGGCCCAAGCACTTTGTAACCTGTAAGAGAATCACAGTTACTGCTTTTCAGGCCTCTTACCTGCCCCTTCCCTCCCAGCCCTGCTGACCTTTACCTAAACCTATTTACCATTGCTTTAGGACTCTACTTTCTGTTCTCTAGGCTATTTTATCTCCAAATCTGGAAAAGGATTCCATGCTAGTGTGTTAAGGGCTGTTAATTGGACGATATATTTACATTTCAACAGGGAGATTTCCCTGCTTCAGGAGGAATGAGTAATGGTGGATTCCAGGTGCTCTTTCAGGGGAGGGCTAGGTTTAGTTGCTGTTGTTAGGGGGCCTCTTAAGGCATTTCTCAGATTGCCCTGGTAGGGGGCCACTTACTTTTCCTCTGCATAGGACTTGCTCTGCAGCACACACTGTGGTTTGTGTGCAGAAAATGCCTGAGGTGTCTAGGACCACCTTGGGGTCTTCTCTTGTGTGAGGCCTCTGAGAGCACAAAGAACCAATTTCTAGCAATTTACCTGCTCCTTCCCTGAGTTTTGAGTCACACTGACTCAAGAGGCCTGATGAGCTCTGTTCCAGGCTTGGAGATCAGACCTGGGGCTCAGAAAAGCCATTAGTCTGGAAAGATTATTTCTGCTAATCCCCCTAAGCAGCTCCTGAGGCTTTTCACATGCTCACAGAATAGCCTGGGGCCTAGTGTTAAACTCCTTTGGAGAGAGGTGTAATTCCTAGTTAAAAGTTCCTCTGGTGCTATTAATGTTGAACAGAAATAAGTTTTGTGCCTGAAATATCAATGCCAAGGATCTCATGTGTGTTGAGGACCGGGGTGGGGGTGAAGGTGAGGGTGTTACTGGCTGAGGCTAGTTTGTAGGTACGTACAGGGTGAAGGGGTGGTGGAATGTTCTTTTGTGGGTTGTGGGCATAAGTGTGTATTTTGAGCGTGCATGTGCTGTATTCATGCTCTGTGAATTTGCCCTTTGGTTATTTTCAGGATTCTCTACTTTAAGAGTTTGCTATGAAAAGAAATGGTTCTTCCTTGCTGCCTTATATGTAAGTAAAATCACCACCTACTCTTCTTAGAGCATTGTTCCTGATTGTGTTGAGGTCTGACAATACCCAGGGCATGATAGGTTGCCACTCTAGGTATCAATGTTCTCCATTCAGAATGTGGGGACCTTGGATAAATTTGGGGAAAGTGACCCAGGAGAGGTTGGATCAGAGGACCTGAATTTGCCAGGGGCTGTTTGTCTTGTGGCTGGTAGGTTATCACAGGGCTTGCCTTCCATTTCTACTTGTCCGCCTCTTGCTCACTTCTCCAGAGGAAGACTGAAGAGGGAAAGAGGTGAGCATCACCTCCCTTCAGTTGGAAAATGTCTCATTTCCCAGTCTTTGTAGGGTCAGTGGTCAGCAGGTTGCCCCACACTCCAGCCCCTGCCAGAAGCGCTGATGAAACCTCCACCCATATTTGTGTATTGGAATTGTACCCTCTCTCTGTGGCAGATTCAGATAGATCTTTTCTCTGAATGGGGCAGGCTTAATATATAAATATGGATACTAATGTTTTTGATGGGCCAGGAGGGGATTGACAGGTGATTTGCTTTCAGTGCAGTGGGATTGTAGGTTAATTCCTTCTTGGGCCAAGGGCATCAGAACAGGAGCTCAGAGCTCTATTGGCAGCTGGGGTGGGGGCTGGGAGCAGGCTAAGAGGGACAGGATCTCCTGATGAGGGTACTAGCTGCCAAGTGGGAATCTGAAGGCCAAATCCAGCATTCACACCCCATTGTGACTTGAACAGTGTTTTAGAACATTTGAATTGTTTCCCCCATTTAAAAATTCAGAAACTTGAAAGTAATAGGATCACATAACACTGGGCAAGTTGCCTGCTTAATAGTACTCAGTTATACTGAGTAGTGGCTACCACATTTGGGCAAGATCTGTACTTTCCAGTTTGCCATAGTCCCCCATTTCCTTATCAGTTGCATTATACCCTGTGTGCTTCTCTCACTTAGACTATCTGTCTGGCTCCTATAGACCAGTTTGTGATCCCTGAACTTTGAACACTCACCATGGTGGAATAGGCCTTAGGGGGAGATTCTGCTGCAGGGGATGGGAGACCAGATGAGTAGTAGGGCTAGAAAATAATGAGAAAGCCTGAAAGCCTGAAAGGGTCAGCTGGAGATCATGATGTGGTATCCTGTCAGGCAGAGGGATCACAGCAAAAGGGAGCCCAGAATCTAGCATCTTGTGAAGACCCGGGCAGGAAACATCGAGGGAAGGAATATTCTGCAAGTAGGAGGATAGAGCCAGACGGTTTGAGGTCAAGTGACTCCACCATAGTCCTACATAAACTCTCGATGACTTCCCTTTGTTCTAAAGATAAAGACAAACAGCCTTACTATGGTCAGCAAGGTGCTGCATGGTTTGGCCTGATGATGCTGAAGTTTATCTTGAGCCCCATACTTCTAGAAAACCCCTTATCCTTTTGTGACTCTTTTGTGTTAGGAGAAATGACTAACAGCAAAGGACCACCCCACCCTCACAAATTATAAGACAAGACCCTCCTTAACCCTTTCTAAATGACTCAGATAAGCTCCACCCCAAGTTTTCTCCATTTATTTTGATATAGTCCTCATTCATGAACATTCTCCCTATTGCAATAGCCTGAATAAAATCATCTCCTTAATTGTCTGTTGCATTTTGTCTTTCAGGGTTTTGGTGCCATGATTTGAATGGGATTGGACCTCACCTTCAGATTCATATTTACTCCACCCAGGTAACAAGGCCTCTCAGAACTGCTTGTGCTCCTCTCCTGACTGGTGGGTGATCAGAGGACCCAACAGTGAGTCCAGCTCCAGATCCTCGGTTTCAGACTCTTGTCTACTGTTAGCACTCTAAGGATTTGATTTTGATTATTTTTGAGTGTTTGCTTGATCTCTGGTTTCTTTTGGTTTCATTGTCTGACCATTCAGTGATCTCTGTAAGTGGATTACAACTCTTGACTTATGATGGGGTTATATTCTGATAAACCCACTGTAAGTTGAAAATATTGTAAGTCAATTATGCATTCAATACACCTAACCTTCCAAACATCATAGCTTAGCTTACCTTAAAAACATGCTCAGAACACTTACAAACTACATTTGGGCAAAATCATCTAATAGAGCCTATTTTATAATAAAGTGTTGAATATCTCATGTAATTTATTGAATACTGTACTGAAAATGAACAACAGAATGCTTATAAGTGTATCAGTTGTTTACCCTTGTGATTGTGTGGCTGACTGGGAGCTGTGGCTCAGTGCCGCACATGAAAGGGTATTGCACCACATATTGCTAACTCAGGAAAAGATCAAAAATCAAAATTCAAAGTATGGATTCTTCTGAATGCATATTGTTTTCATACCATCATAATGCCAAAAAACGTAAGTCGAACCATCATAAGTCCGGGACCATCTGTAATGGTTTATAGAGATCTTATCTCTGTTGGGTGAAAGATGATGGTTAGTCTTTTCTATTTTGAGCTCAAATCAATTAAGAATTCCATGCCCATCAGGAAGAGAATGGCTGTTTAATAAGGATCAGGGAGTTTTGTAATCTGTGTTTACACTTGACCCATGACAAAATTTTAGAATTAAAGCAATAAGCTGTCTTTCTATCTATGTCTGTCTGTATGTTTATATGTAATTCAGAAAGGCCTTTACCTTTCATTGTGTGATCATGTAATATTTTTCTACTTCTGGATGGTATTACCAAATTAGATTGTAAAATCTCTTAAAGGAGCTCTATTCTGATTGGCTTAGAGATAAATAAGTGCTTGTATAAATTGAATGTTCCTAGAATTCCCAGAAATTAAGGAATTGTATTGTATTAGACACTTTCAATATGCTAAACAGAAGTGTTTTTACAGAAAATAATTCAAATATTTTAAGAATTCAAGTTCACATAATTTAGATAAATATAGCAAATGAGAGTAGTTTAATATTTTGATTTAATAAAAAGAGCTATGCTTTTTCTTATTTATCAGTGTTGAATATGCTACAAGCATACATAATTATTCTACTTGGGTATGTTCTTCCTAAATTTATATAAGTTTACTAATCAAATAAGCTAGTATTACTTCTATTAAGTGTTTAAGATTATGAAAACTATAAATTTGTGTTTAACCAAATCAAATCATTATTCTGACAAACTCTATTTCAAGAGTAATTATGTTTTGTAGCATGTTAGCTTGAAGATAATTTCCAAAATATTTAGGTAACTTAAAACCTTGAACTGATACTAAATCGACTTGATTAATGGATATTCATTAAATACCTTAGATCATTTCCAAGATAGAATACTGAAATATTAATTACTAAGCATAATTTTAAGTTTATATACCTTTGTTTCTTATTTTTACATACTACAGAGAGGCTATATATACTTTGCAAATTTAATAAATGTGTTGGTTTTTGCTACTTTGAAAAGTAATGTAAGGGTTGTATATGGATATAGACAGTTGTAGAAGGTTTGTGGAAAGGGAATTTATTTTGTTGAGTTCAAAGCTGGCTAAGGCTTGATGTGCTTGTTTATAAGATTTTCAAAAAGAGCTTTAGTGTTAAATATCTTACTGAGGCAAAAGTAGAATTGGATTTTCTCTCTGTTAAAACATCAATTTTTTTCTTGGATTATTGGTCTGCTCTTTTTTTAAAAATTTATTTATTTAAAAATTTTTTTTGGCTGTGTTGGGTCATCGTTGCTGCGTGCAGGCTTACTCTAGTTGCAGTGAGTGGGGGCTACTCTTCATTGTGGTGCACAGGCTTCTCACTGTGGTGGCTTCTCTTGTCGTGGAGCACGGGCTCTAGGCACGCGGGCTTCAGTAGTTGTGGTGCATGGACTCAGTAGTTGTGGCTCACTGGCTCTAGAACACAGGCTCAGTAGTTGTGGAGCATGGGCTTAGTTGCTCTGTGGCATGTGGGATCTTCCCAGACCAGGGCTCGAACCCGTGTCACCAGCATTGGCAGGTGGATTCTTAACCACTGTGCCACCAGGGAAGCCATTATTGGTCTGCTCTTAATAAGAGGTTGTAAAAGATTATTTATTTTCTGTGTAATCTGCCTAGAAGTCAAAGATTCTGTGTCTTGCTAGAGTAACCTTCTATGGTTTATATTGACTTTTTGATGTCCTTGATTATTTAAGAAAGCAAAGTATTTCCCTTCTTAGGAAAGAGCTATGGTTCTTTACAATCATGTTACCTCCTATGTTTACTTTCCAAATCTTTTATTGTCTAGTTGGTCAAATAGGCATCCAAGTACTGTTTTTCAGTAACCCATGATCCTATTTTAAGTGTTCAAATATCCTGACAACTTTTGATATTTTGGATTCCCCAAATCTAATCCTAAATGATATCTTTTGCACCTACAATTGTCTTTCAGATTTCCCAAAGGGCCCCTGGGGGAAAAAAAGAATTTGTTCTTTTATCTTGTAAAATAGAATTGCTAGAAATAATTGGGTTTCTTTGATATATTACTATTGATGAGTTGCATGAGAAGAGTGGTTAAATCAGAGGAGATCCTCAGCCTTCTCTAGGTTAAAGTGGTATAGGTAAATGTTATTAATTTAAATATTTCAGAAATTGTATACTGTAGGGGAAATTCCTAGAGAATCGTCAATGTCCTTGCTGTCCATGAAATGTTTCTATTTGTCAGAGTCCTAGTGTTGCTTTGCCTGATAATAGAAATCAACAGTATAGTATTATCAGTCATAATTTCAGTTTTTTAAAAATGTTAATTTGGTTGTAACTTTGCTTATTTAATTTGAATATAGCATCTTCTAAGCCAATGATTGTTAATTGGGGATTCATGTCACTTAGCCATGGAGTTTTATTAATATAAGCCTGTTTAGGACCTACTCTAGACTTGTAGAAACTCTTTACTTGATATTCTTCATATATTCTTGGTATATTCCAACAATATCCTTAACATATTCATGCATGTTATGTTAGGATTACTATGTTTGAGTAATTTTTCTTTGTAAAGATTATGTTAATCCATTTTTTTTATAACTTAGATGCAACATACACTCTTCTTTGAAAATTATGTTAATCATTATGTTTATAGATATTTTTAAACTTTTTGGGGGATTGACTTTATTGTCTTGTTTTGCATGCCACAGAAACAACCAAATTTCCTTGACAGTTATTTTATTTTTGTAATGAACTCTCATTAGATCTTTCACTTTTGAGAATGATCAGTAGTAAACCACAGCTAATGTAAGTCTTTTGTAATCTACAGATACTTTAAAAAAATGTTTTAATTTGATGCTTCCCTGAAAGCATTTGCAATCAGCTACAGGCCAGAGTGCTTCATCTTCAACAAAGGACTGTCTCAAAGTTCCTTTGAAAAGGACTATTCCAGGTACTACTGGGTACAGAGTTCTGATGGCATCATTTAAACAACTTTGAGATGTACCAATATACTGAGTTTGAATTTCCAGAACTCCAGTCAGAAAACAGATGGGTCTATGAGATCACTAACCAAGATTACATGGACTAAGAACAAATACATAAATCTGAATGAACAGATGAGGGATGATTGTGGGTTATTGTGGGGTTTTTTGCCATGCCGTGCGGCTTGTGGAATCTCAGTTCCCTGACCAGGGATTGAACCCAGGCCATGGCAGTGAAAGCCCAGAATCTTAACCACTAGGCAACCAGGGAACTCCCAGATTGTGGGTTTTGTTTGGAATACTACTAATGTTTTAATGTTCTCTTTCCCAGATATATAAGGAACCCTCTTTTCTTTTGTCTTAAGTTATCTATAACACATGACAATTTAGTAGACTATGCTTTTGTAAACAGAAAGGAAATATTTATAAATGATATCTTATTCATCCTGTTTAAACACTCCAGAATTCTGAAACTTTTATTCAGTATTTTAATTTTCATGGCAATATGATAATTTGCATAGGCTCAGTAAGAATCTGTTGTCTTGTTTAACACGAGGTGATTGGAAACATTGCTTATTGCAACCAAGGTCTTGCCCATACAACAAAGGCCTTGCCCAAATGCTATATTTGAGAATGATGCTCACTGAATCAGATATGACCAGACGCTTTTTAGGAACTTGGATTGACTTTATGGAACCAATGATTACACAGCTCTCTTGGGGAAACTCGTTTGGTACCTGGTTTACAGGGTTCCCAGTCTTCCAGGTGAGTAAGGAAAGTCATTTCCTGGCAGACCAGGAAAATGGGATATTTTGGAGACCTTGGAAAGAGAGGAATTTGCCTAAATTTATAGGTACTAAGGTGAAATCTGGTGGTGAAGTTCTTGATTTGGCCTCCCAGACTCAGGGCTTTTAAAATTCCAATCTGAGTTTCCTTATGAAAACTTCTAGCAAAGCCAGTTTAAGAAGCCCTAAATAGTAACTTATTCTTTCTGCAACTATGTAAATAATTAGATCAAATCTAATGAGAACAGCCTATTTGTGTGATCAAGAATAATCTTTCTCTGAGATTATCTTTCATGCAAAATGGGGAGATGGTAGAGGTAAATTTTGTGTTTCAATAGGAAACCATCAAATCCTTCTGGGTTATCAATTCCTGGTCCTGTTTATTGTCTTTGAGCTACTTTGCATCTCTTTGTAAATTGCAAGCAACTGATGACTATGAAAACTCTGTCTTGTCTGGTGGAGATTTAATTGACTTTTCCTCAACCATGGTAAACCAGTTTTGACACCTATCTGCAAACTGGACTGGATCATGTTAATTGTCAATCCTTACCAAATTTTCAATTCTTCTAGCTTCCTTCAATATCTGACTACAACCCTCCAAATTAACTTTCTAATTTTTCTTCCTCCCCTTGGCTTGGTACACTGAGAACTAAAACCTGACAGTTTAGACTGCTATTGAAACTGTAGCTTGCCTTGCAGCTTGCCCTTTTATCTAAGATCTGAAGCAGATCTTCAAGCTAAAGCCTAGTAACTTGATACAAACTTGGAAGAAGACATCACTGCTGCAGACAATGTATAGGTCCATTTTCTCCCTGAACAAGCCACTGCCTGGACCATTAAAGAATTTGAATGAAATGTTTGAGTCATGTACACCCTTATATGAGAAGTAACTAAGATTGTGGGCAACATCACCAAGAGTAGCAACATTCTAGTTTCAAAAAACTCAATGAGTGGTGCTGTATAACTGAGATCTTTCTCTACTGGCCTCTTAGAATCTACTGGTCTGGTTACCCTAAGAATTCAACTCCTTTATACAACCTTTTATATTAATATTTCTCTTTTTTTCATTTTACATACACCTCTTTAAGGATGCCTAATCTTTAGGATCCTAAAACAACTGATCTTTGCCACCACTCCTCAACAGATGGTTCAACAATTTTGCATAAAATTATGCAAAATTGCATAAAATAGCCTGAGAGACTACTTCTCAGGCCCTGTTTTACCCCATTCAGGAGGTTTGTGGCTGCCTCTGAGTGGTTCAGCAATGAATGATATTTATTTATTTATAACAAAAGGGTGGAACTGATGATGTTGAATTTTATCTGAACCCTGTGCTCCTGGAAAGCAATGATAGGTAAGAACTCGTCTATCCTTTTAAGACCCACCTCTACCCTTCCTCAATGACTTCCCTCTTTTATAAAAAACCTTGTTTCCTTCCTTTTTTGAGATGTTCCTCATTTACGAATATGCTTCTTATTGCAGTAGATTGTATAAAATTATCTCCTTAATTGTCCAGTGCATTTTGTCTTTTATAGGCCCCTACCTTTCTTTCCAGGCTTATCACCTAACTCTCTCTCCCTTGTTCACTATAATCAAACCACACTGGCCTTTTTGTCCCTAGAGCAGGCCTAACTTCTCTCTGATTTAGAGCCTGTGAACATGCTGTTCCCTGTACTGGAATGTTCTTTTTCACCCCTCCCTCTCATCCAGCTCAGCTCAGATGTTACTTCTTCAGATAGGTCAGAGTGCCCCCCTCCATTATTGTTTCTCATAGTACAGTTGATCTTCGTTATTTGTGGGTTCTGTATTTGTGAATTAGCTTACTTGATAAAATTTGTTTCTAACCTCAAACTCAATACTCATGGTGGGGTTCCGGTTCAAAGTGGTGATGTAGGATGATCCTGAATTCACTTCCTCCCATGGACACACTGAGTCTACAGCTACATATGGAAAAATTTCCTCTTAAAAATCCTAAAGTCTGGCTGAGTGATGACTACATATTGGGCAAACGAGAAGGAAACCACATCAAAGCAGGTAGGAGAGGCTGGGATAAAATCTCACCATAAACCCCACCCCTGGCTCAGTGACCCATAACTGAGAGAGAACTCAAAACCTGGAGCTTCTCCCTGAGGAGTGAAGGGTTCAAACCTCACATCAGTCACCCCAACTTCTAAGACAGGCACTTGAGAGATAAGTCCCTAAAACATCTAATTTTGAAAACCAGCAAGGCTCGTGTTCCAAGACCCACAAGATGGTAGTGATCTGAGAAATGCCTCCTAAAGGGCTCAAACACTTGGGCTCACCCACCCTAAAGTCCAGCTCTACCAGATCAGAGGGAGCTGATCATGCATAGACTTAAAATGAAGGAGGCTCACCTGCTTACATTAAAACTTCAGCCTGAGGGGCAGACATGTAATTTGGCACACACTAGGATCCTGCTGGAAAACTCTCTGGGGATGGAGACTTATGGGTGACATCTTCACACTCTCCCTTTGCTGTGCTCCTGGAAAGAAGCATTTACACATGTATGGTGCCCCAACTTTTGTGGCTGCCACCCAGGGGATGCCTCTTGATCACCTGGCTCTGGAGGCCAGGGTAACTTGCATTCCTGGTCATATGGGACTGTAATAATCAGTATCACCCAGAAAGGAGTTTATACCCCTGTCTGGTACCCCAGTTTTTTTGACTCCTAGCAGGGGACACCTATACATTGTCTGGCTCTGGTGGCCAGTGGGGCTTGCACTTGTGGGTCCCTCAGGACTGTAACCAATGGAGAAAGAATTCTTAAACAGTTACCACCCACAGGTATAGCAAGAGGCAACAGACCCAAGAGCTCAATCTTTCTGTGAAGTAGACCTATTAGCTAATCATCATGACTGTGGCCTGAGTGGTAGGCTTCTAATTAAACATGTATCTAGGGGCTGACTGTAACTCTTCCCAGAGACCTCAGAGGGTGGATGCTATCTTTACCCTAACCCTCTGGTATGCTCCACAGAGCCAGTGTCTCCTGGAGGAAAGTTTTACATGCATCTGATGCCAGCATTTTACGGCTGATGCCCAAGGGACACTCCTTGAATATCGGGCTCTGGTGGCCAGAGGGGTTTGTGTTCCTGGGTCTCACAGAACTGTTGCAATCGGAGATGTGGTTCTTGGCAGGCTACCACACCCAGGGCACTGCACAAACAGTGGACTAAGGCACGCCCCACCCCCTCCACCCAGTCTTTCTGTGAAGGAGGCCACTTTGCTTCTCCTGGAGATTTGGACTGATGGTAGTCTTCAAGTGTGGCGCATATTTAGTGGCCTATGGAGCTGTTTTCAAGGAACATAAGCTGTGGACACCATCTTTGCGCTTTCCCTCTGCCTTGCTCCAGCTTTCCAGTATCTCCCAGAAAAGAACTTATACACCTCTCTGGAGCCCCAAGTTTTGTGACTGCCACCCAGGGGACATCTCCAAGATCACCTGGTTCTGGCAGCCAGTGAGTCTTATGCTTGTGGTCCCTCAGGACTGTATATATTTGCATACTTCTAAAAGCCGCTGCCTGAGGGTCTGGCTTCCAGTTAGCCTGAATCTAGGTGCTGAGATCCTCCCTTTGGGACACTGACAGGTCTTGGCACATCCTCAACTACTGGAAGCTATTAAAAATATAATCTAATGCTTGGACAAGCACAGAGATCTGAGAGACGACAAAGGGCTTGGGCAGGGCTGAATAAAGAGTTTCATCTTCTACATGAGAACACTCCTTCAAGACTGGCAGAGGGGGTTGTTTCATCTACTGCATAGAAACCCACACAGAGAGTCAAGAAAAGTGAAGAAACATAGCAGTATATTCCAAATGAAAGAATAAGATAAAAATATCAGGAAAAAACATTAATAAAATGGAGATAAGTAATTTACCTGATAAAAAGTTCAAAGTAATGGTAACAAAGATGTTCACTGAACTGCAGAGAAGAATGGATGAAAACAGTGAGAACTTCAACAAAGAGATGGAAAATATAATAAAGTACCAAGTAAAAGTCAAAGAACTGAAGAATAAAATAACTGAACTAAAAAATACACTAGTGGGGTTCAACAGCAGACTAGATGAAGCAAAAGAAAGGATCACTCCGCTCAAAGACAAGGCAGTAGAACTCACCTAATCAGAGCATCAAAAAGAAAAAGAGAAAGGAAAAAAGTGAAGATTGCTTAAAAGACTTATATGACAACATCAAACAGACGAACATTTGCATTATAGGGCTCCCAGAAGGAGAAGAGAGAAAGGGACAAAAATATTATTTGAAGAGATAGTGGTTGAATGCTTTCCCAACTTGGGGAAATAAACATACATCCAGATGCAGGAGGTCCAGAGAGTTCCAAAAAAGATGAATCAAAGAGACCCACACCAAGACACATTATAATTAAAATGTCAAAAGTTAAAGATGAGGAAAGAATGTTAAAATCAGCAAAACAACTTGTTACATGCAATGGAACCCCAATAAGACTACTAGCAGATATTTTCGGCACAATATTTGCAGTCCAGAAGGGAGTGGCATAATATATTCAAAGTGCTGGAAAAAGAAAAAAAAGGCTTCCAACCAAGATTACTGTGCCTGGAAAAATTATCATTCAGAGTCGAAGGAGAAATAGAGTTTCTAAGACAAGCAAAAGCTAAAGGAGTTCATGACCACTAAAATGTTGAAGGGACTTCTTTAAACTGAAAAGAAAGGGTGCTAATTCGGTTAACAAGAACACATAATGAAAGAATGAACCTCACTGGGAAAGTAAATACATAGTAAAGGTAGCAGATTAATTAATTATAAAGCTGGTGTGAAGGTTAAAAGACAAAAGTAGTAAAAATCACTATGATTACAATCCAGGCACACCTCATTTTCTTGTGCTTCACTTTATTGTGCTTCACAGATATTGTTTTTTTTTCCTTTTTTTCACAGATTGAAGGTTAATGGTAACCCTGTGTTGAGCAAGTCTGGTGGCACCATTTTCCCAAAAGCATTTGCACACTTTGTGTCTCTGTGTCACATTTTGTTTATTCTCCCAATATTTGAAAATTTTCATTATTATATTTCTTATGGTGATCTGTGATCAGTGATCTTTGATGTTACTCTTGTAATTGTTTTGGGGCACCACAGAACATGCCCATATATGATGGTGAACTTAATTGACAAATGTTGTATGTGTTCTGACTGCTCAACTGACTGTCCATTCCCCCATCTTTCTCCCTCACCTTGGGCCTCCCTATTCCCTGAGAGGCAACAATATTGAAATTAGGCCAGTTAATAACCTTACAATGGTCTCTAAGTGTTCAAGTGAAAGCAAGACTCGTTTGTCTCTCACTTTAAATCTGAAGCTAGAGATGATTAAACTTCTTGAGGAAGGCATGTCGAAAGCCAAGATAGGCCAAAACTAGGCCTCTTGCAACAGTTAGCCAAGTTGTGAATTCAAAGGAAAAATTCTTGAAGGAAATTAAACGTGCTATGCCAGTGAACACACGAATGATAAGAAAGTGAAACAGCCTTATTTCTGATTTGGAGAAAGTTGTCATGGTCTGGATAGAAGATCAAACCAGCCACAACATTCTCTTAAGCCAAAGCTTAATCCAGAGCAGGGTGCTAATTGTCTTCAATTCTATAAAAGGTGAGAGAGGTAAGGAAGCTGCAGAAGAAAAGTTTGAAGCAAGCAGAAGTCGATTCATGAGGTTTAAGGAAGGAAGTCATCTCTATAACATAAAAGTGCAAGGTGAAGCAGCAAGTGCTAATGTAGAAGCTGCAGCCAAATATCCAGCAGATGTAGCTAAAATAATTAATAAAGGAGGGCATGCTAAACAATAGAATTTCAAAACAGACTTCTATTGGAGGAAGATGCCATCTAGGACTTTCACAGCCAGAGAGGAGAAAGCCAGTGCCGGGCTTCAAAGCCTCAGAGGACAGGCTGACTCTTTTTTTTTTTGCGGTACGCGGGTCTCTTACCTCTGTGGCCTCTCCCGTTGCAGAGCACAGGCTCCGGACGCACAGGCCAGCGGCCATGGCTCACGGGCCCAGCCACACCGTAGCATGTGTGATCCTCTTGGACCGGGGCACGAACCCCTGTCCCCCACATCGGCAGGCGGACCCTCAACCACTGCGCCACAGGGAAGCCCAACAGGCTGACTCTTGTTGGGGGCTAATGCATCTGGTGACTTGAAGTTGAAGCCGGTGCTCATTTACCATTCTGAAAATTCTAGGGCCCTTAAGAATTGTGCTAAATATACTCTGCCTGTGCTTTATAAATGGAACAACAAAGCCTGGATGACTTCACATCTGTTTACAACACGGTTTACTGAGTATTTTAAGCTCACTGTTGAGACGTACTGGTCAGAAAAAAAGATTCCTTTTAAAATATTACTGCACCTGGTCACTCAAGAGCTCTGATGGAGATGTACCACGAGATTATATTTTCATGCCTGATAACACATTGTCCATTATGCAGCCCATGGATCAAAGAGTCATTTGACTCTCAGGTCTTATTATTTAAGTACACTTTGTAAGGCTATAGCTGCCATAGATAGTGATTCCACTGATGGATCTGGGCGGAGTCAATTGAAAACCTTCTGGAAAGGATTCACCATTTTAGATGCCATTAAGAACATTCGTGATTCATGGGAAGAGGTCAAAATATCAACATTAACAGGAGTTGGGAAGCAGTTGATTCCAACCCTCATGGATGACTTTGAGGGGTTCAAGTCTTCAGGGTAGGAAGTCACTGCTGATGTGGTGGAAATAGCAAGAGAACTAGAATTAGAAGTGGAGCCTGAAGATGTGACTGAATTGCTGCAATCTCATGGTAAAACTTTAATGGATGAAGAGTTGCTTCTTATAGATGAGCAAAGAGAGTGGTTTCTTGAGATGGAATCTGCTCCTGGCGAAGGTGCTGTGAAGATGGTGGAAATGACAACAGAGGATTTAGAACATTTCATAAACTTAGTTGATAAATCAATTTCAGGGTGTGAGAGGATTGACTCCCATTTTGAAAGAAATTCTACTGTGGGTAAAATGCTGTCACACAGCATTGCATGCTACAGAGAGATCGTTCATGAAAGGAAGAGCAATTATCGATTCAGCAAACTTCATTGTTGTCTTATGTTAAGAAATTGCCACAGCCACCCTAGTCAACAGCAACCACCACCCTGACCAGTCAGCAGCCATCAACATGGAGGCAAGACCCTCCACCAGCAAAAAGGTTATGACGAGACGATGCAAGAATTATTTTAGTAATAAAGTATTTTTAAATTAAGGTATGTACATTGTTTTTTAAGACAGAGCGCTATTGTACACTTAATAAACTACAGAATAGTGTAGACATATCTTTTATATATACTAGAACGCCAAAAATGTCACGTGACTCACTTTATTATGATATTCAATTTATTGCAGTGGTCTGGAATCCCGTAATATCTATGAGGTGTCCCTATAGTTAATAATACTGTATTGTATACTTGAAATTTGCTATGAGAGGATCTTAAGTGTTCTCACCACACACAAAAAATAATGGTAACTATGTGAGGTGATGGATGTGTTGTGGTAATAATTTCACAATGTATACATATATTAAATCATCACATTATACTCCTTAAAAATCACATTGGACAAGCTAATATATACAATTTTTATTTGCAGTCATACCTCACTAAAGCTGGTAAAGTCTTTTAGAAAATTGAAAAAAGAAAGAAAGAAATTAAGTTGCCACATCTCAGGAAACCCCTCAATTCTGGGCAAATCAGAATGGTTGGCCAATCTAAGTTTGCATTTACCTTACCCCTCAGATAAGTAAATTTGAGCTACTAATCCCTGAAGCCAATAGGGATCCTCCAGTCAAGATCCCTCAAATTGTTCTGGGAACACCATTTCTTTACCCATTATCAATACTACTGCATCTTAACTATTTCTGGGATGTACTGTTTTTATATCTAAGTAGTCTGCCTCTCTCTCACACACACACCACCCAAAAGACTCCCCTATTTCTCACAAGTACACAATTCACAGAGTAAGAAGCAATGTTTGACTTATCTGCTCTGGGTCTGTTCTCACTGCTTCAGATCTAGGCTTCATGGCCTTTATGACTTCTGGGCAGGGATTTTTTATTGTTGTAATTTTAAAAACTGAGAAAAATTTGCCATTTAAAAGTGATTTCAGTTTTTTTTTTTTTAGTATATTCACAGTGTTGTACAACCATCACTCCTTCTCATTCCAGACCATTTCCATTACCCCTCAAATAAACCCTGTATGTGGGAAGAGATCTTTAAGGTCTCCCTCCACTATTGAATAAACCTGTTCTTCAAATGTGATAATAATGATAAAAACAATAGTTCCTGCATTTTCAATTGTTTATCTAATAAATGGAAATGGGATATATCAATCCAACATGTTGGGTCCCCTTTGCAACTAAAGAGCTCACATTTGAGGGTAGAATAACAAAAAGAACGATTTCCTACATTACATAATATAAGCAATAGTATTAACTGCTTCTACTTATATGCTGCTTTACAGCCCAGAAGGGGTTCTCACATACTCCCTCTCTCATACAACTCTCAGACTCATGCAAGGTCTCACAGCTGGTCAAGAGCAGAGCCAGAGCAGAATCTCTGGCTTGACTCCTAGTCAAATTCTCTTCCTTGACTTTATGCTGCCTCTCTGGCTGGGCTGATTGTTGGCCTAGCCAGTGTTTATAGAGTCAATCTTCATTTTGATATAAAGTTGATTGATTTCTGATAGGACTATAACTCCTGAGCTTAGTGTTATTTGCCTTCTCAAATTCCAACCAGGTAGAGAGGCAACTGAGGATGACACCCAAAAGGGAGTTATAGCCCAAACTGAAGGCCCAACTTGGTACCTCCACCCTGAGGACAAGGGGAACATATACGCAGGGGAATAGATATAATTGGAAGAGCTCTAGTCTCACCAACCATACATTTCTCCTCTTTAGAGGTCACCCATACTAAAATATACTCACTTATATTTCCCCCTTAATCCTGGGATTTCCTTATTCCCTCCTAGAGGTGTTAAGTAGGAGAAGCCAGACCATGTGGTAATAATGACATTGGACCCTCATATCTGCACCAGGCTTTGTGTGGCTTTGTAATCCTCTTAATGACCCTGTGAGGTAGATTAACATCATCCCCATTTAAAAAAAATTATTTTATTGAAGTATAGTTGATTTACGATGTTGTGTTAATTTCTGCTGTACAGCAAAGTGACTCAGTTATACACAGGTGTATTCCATTTCATATTCTTTTCCATTATGGTTTATCACAGAATATTGAATATAGTTCCCAGTACTATACAGTAGGACCTTGTTGTTTATCCACCCTATATATTATAGTTTGCATCTGCTAATCCCAAACTCTCAATCCTTCCCTCCCTCAACCCCCTCCCCCTTGGCAATCACAAGTCTGTTCTCTATGTCTGTGAGTCTGTTTCTGTTTCATAGAACATCATCCTCATTTAACATAAAAGGCAATCAAGACCCAGAGGAGTGACAAGAAATTTTTTTTTTGTCCCACAGTTAGGTGGAAGAGCCAAGAGTCAAAGACAGGTGTCTTGACGGGGACACGTGTTAAATATTCAACTCCCATCCTGTTAAGACTTGACTAGAGGATTAGTCTCCTGGTAGTCTTGTGATGGTTAGCTATGGGCTCCCTGGGCCCCAGGAAGTTATATCTTTTTATGCTCCCAGCCCCGAATTCCAAGGCACCCAGTGCCTTGATATTGCCTACTTAACCCACACTTCTCCCACACCCCTAAATCTGGTCTTTCCCAGAAAATTTTACATAGAGAATTAAAATAATAAAATTATTAAATATATTCTAAGCAGCATTTTCAACCTCCCACTTCACCTTTGAGCATACCTGCCATTCTATCTGGGGTCTTGACAATCATACTTCTTTCTGCTGGTTTATAAAGGGTCAGGGAGCCTCTCCAAGTTCCAAAGTCCTTACAAGAGGAGGCAGTCAGACTTGAAACCGATAACTGGTTCTGTTGTTTAGTTCATGACTAGAGACCTGGCTCCAGCTCTGGCTCTTGGCTGGCCTCTGTGAACAGAAAGAAGGAAACTCGTTTTTCATCCTTTCTTTCCAAAGTCCGATCTAACTGTCTGCACGCAAATTCCATGACAGAGTTAGGCGCTTTAGGCGCTAGCAGGTGGAAAGTGTTTCATTCCTGATGGGAATTCCTGGGCCCAAATCCTAACCCCTCCTTCCCTTCTCACAGAAACTCACAGGCCCCTGCTCTCCAAATGCCCCAACATCTCCTAAGGAAAGCAAAAAGAATCTTAGCTCAGCCTGGCCCCAGCAGCGTCCCCCTTAATTGCTGACTGCTTACCTGAATTAGGAACCAGGGCCACCAGGAACTGATTGAGCTTAGCTTTGTGGGGCAGTGGTAAGTGCCTTGGGCTGGAAATGAGCAGCCCAAGACTCCTAGGTCCACCTCTATCTCAAATCACTCCTTGTGAGGCCTAAGTTTTCTAATCTAGAAAGCAAAGGTAATAGTGTCTTCCTAGCCTGCCTCTATAGGGTGTTACACAGAAAATGAAAAATCCTTTTAAAAAATGACAGAAAGTATGGAACAAATTTGTTAAGCCCACAATCCCTCAGCCCCAGTCCCAGGGCACAGTCAACCCCTGGGACTGGAGATAAGAGTGCTCCAAGAAGGACAATGGAGCAGTTAAAGCATGCACTGCCTTCCCAGAACCTTCCACTCTGTTCCCTGAATCTGAAGGTTATTTAAATTGATGCTGTTGCACGTGGCATGTGAAGACTGTGTGTGGAGTACTTCCCAAGCAGACACGAGAATGGTCTGGGCATGAGTCCATATGTGTATGAGCAATCATTGGAGTAGGGGGACTAGGGATGCCAAGAGGCATAATGACTAATGTGCCTAAAGTGTATGAGTCACATCCATGTACAAAGCACAGCAGTGCCCATCCTCAGTCCCTCACCCAGCCCTCTTTTCTACCTGCTATTAACTCACTCCTCCATCAAGACACATTTGCTGAGGCTTGTGCAAGGAAAAGATCCCCTCTCATTGTGATGCTGGCTTAGCGCCAGTCTACAAAGACAGCCAAGGAGCCCAAGTTCTGTCCTCCAGGAGCTCATACCTATAATGGGGGAAAGAGACACTCACAGACTTGAAGACGTGACTCGCTGTTTAAGACATGTTTGATCTGAGCTACGTAAGGGACATCTAAGTGGAGGTTTCACCAACCAATGGAATATCTGAAGCTCCAGAAAAAGGTAAAGTCTGGAGGTAGAGATTTGATACTCATCTTGAAAGAGATCATTGTTAAACCAAGGGAGTAAATAGGATTTGTCAGAGATATGAGGGATACCTTCTAGAGCAAGAATGGAAGAGGGTCAAGAAAGGGCTCCTGGGCCCAGTTATTGTGAGAAATGAGAGGAAGAAGTCGGATAGTTCAACCAAGGAGACTGAGAAAGAACAGTCAGAAAGCAGAAGGAGAACCAAGAGAATGTCATCATGAAAATCTAGGGAAGACAGTTCTTAGAAAGAAGGTAAGCACAGAGAAAAGTGGTCAAGGAAATGAGCACAGAATAAAAACTACTTGATTTGGTGAGCTAGAATAAAAACTACTTGATTTGGTGAGCTTTGAAAGAATTAAACCTTAAGGGCAAAATCTAGGCAGCAGAGAACTATTATCTGAGAGGTAGGGTTGTCAGAGCTGGCATCCAGGTTTGAAAGATTTGCAGACCAATGACAGGATGGAGGGAACAGCCAGATTCTTACATGAATAGCAACATCAAGCAGAGGACTTTCAAGGAGAGGGAGATATCAAAGTCACCTTAGACTCCTTGGTCTCCTTCCTGTTTTCTTCCAATCTTATCCCACTTCCTGCCCTGTTCTATCCTGTTTCTAATAGATTACATTGAACTTGACTGAAGAAATATAGAACCATAGCAAATATTTGCCCTCTGATACAAGCTGGGATCTCCCTACTGTCCAACACATTTTCTAGGCATTTTATGTTCTCTCCCCAAAACAATGGTTTCAATTCTTGTCCACTTTCCTTAACTCATTGGCCTTCACCTATTCTTTCTTGGCAGATGATCTCATCTGCTATATGTACCTACAAGATAGTCTTATCAGACCCAAACTCCTTCCACTCTACCTCAGGTATCTCAAACTTTATACCCTTGTTCTCACTCTTTCTTTCCTCCTGTCTTTGAGGAGAACACCAGTGCCCAAATCAATGCCTTCAATTCAGTTCCCCCTAGTCTCCCTCCAGAGCTCTGCTCCCTCATTTTATCCCTTCTCAGGTTGATTTAAGTGTGTGCATCTTGTCTCCCCAAAAAAACTCTGAGCTCCTTGCATCAGAGACTGTTACACTGTTCCGTAGTTTCCACAGCAAAGCTTATAAAGAACAAATGACTTGAGAGAGCAACCTGATTTCAAGCATTCAATACATTACAAATCCTTGGAAAACCAGCTTCTGAGAAGCAGTTTAGCATAGTTGTTAAGAGCACATACTTCTGAGCCAGATTACTTGTGTTAGAATCCTGTTTCCATCATTACTAACTGTGTGATCTTGGACAATTCACTTTTTTCAAATTTCCAAACATATACAAAAGTTGAAAGAATTTTACAGTGAATACCCATATATCTACCTCTAGATTCTACCATTAATATTTTACTGGTTGCAGACATCAGCACACTTGCTCCTAAACACTGTAGCATGCATGTTATTAACTAGAATTTAGAATAATTTGTATTTAACTTCTCTGTGCAAGTTTCCTCATCTATAAAAAACGGGGATAATATTAGTAGCTACTTCAAAAACTTTGGGGGAGGGTTAATACAAGTAAACACTTAGAATAGTGCCTGCATATAGAAAGTAGTCAAAAAAGTTATTACTGTTTTGAGACTTCCCTGGTGGTGCAGTGGTTAAGAATCCGCCAGCCAATGTAGGGGACACAGGTTCGAGCCCTGGTTCGGGAAGATCCCACATGCAGTAGAACAACTAAGCCCGTGTGCCACAACTACTAAGCCTGTGCTCTAGAGCCCATGAGCCACAACTACTGAGCCCATGTGCCACAACTACTGAAGCTCATGTGCCTAGAGCCCGTACTCTGCAACAGGAGAAGCCACTGCAACGAGAAGCCTGCGCACCACAATGAAGAGTAGCCCCCGCTTGCCGCAACTAGAGAAAGCCCATGTGCAGCAACGAAGATCCAATGCAGCCAAAATAAATAAATAAATTAAAAAAAATGTTATTACTGTTTTACCCCAACAAATCCCACTTATTCAATTGCTCCTAAGAGAAGCAGGTCAGTGTGCCAGTATTGCATCTCCTCCTTCCCCCCTTATTGCCACATACACACAAATTCATGAATTGTCTTCTAGGTCTTCTGAGGTCTCCACACCAATAGGAGTTTATACTTTTCCCCCAAAGAGACAACTTCCTTCAACCTTCACACCCCTAAGCACTCAGTCACAGTGGCCTGAAGCCATAGAGCTTCCTCTTGCCTGTGTGACTCCTTTTTCATCTGTCTTTGCTGAATCATGGTTAGGGTCACTTGGACAGAACACTTGCAAAGGGCTAGAGCAGTCTTTGTCAAAGGAAGTGTCTTTCTTCTACACCATACTGCCCTTGATTCTGTTTCAAATCACAGTCCAATCTAACTTGAAAAAAGAGGAAAAAACTGACTGGAATATTTGCCCTGTAAGCCAAATAAGCAACTTAGGGTAGCAAGGAGGTGGGGTAAAGATTATGACCAAAGGCATTCCTCCCCTCTCCAAGAGGAGCCATGTTGCTAAAGAGACTTGCCTAACAATACAATCACACAATCCACCTAATTCCCTGAACAGTTTTCTCTCTGGGCCCCGTTGCCACACTTCTTGACCAAGCAAGCTGAATTCTAAGATGGTCTGCCAAGATTTCCCGCTCCTGGTATACACATCTCCCACTTATTCAGTCAAACATTAATTTAGGTGTTGCTGTGAAGAGATTTTGCAGATTCAATTAAAGTCCCTAATCAGTTGACTTTATTTTAGGGAGATTATCCTGAGTGGGCCTGACCTAAGCAAGTGAGCACTTAAAATAAGTCAGAGACATTCAAATCAGCATAGGTTATCCTATTGGTCTTGGAGAGGCAAACAGTTATGTTGTGAACTGCCTGTGGAGGAGGCCACATGGCAAAGACATGGGAGGCAACTTATAGTAACTGAGAGTGGTCCCCAACCAACAGCCAGAAAGAAAATGGAGACCTCAGTCCTACAACCACAAGGAAATACATTCTTTCCAAAATCAGTGACCTTAGAAGAGGACACAAGGCCTCAAATGAAACTGCAGCCTTGATGTCAGCCTGGTGATACCCTGAACAGAGGACCCAGATAATCTGTACTTGGATCCTGACCCATGGAAGCTGTGGGATAATCAGTTTGTGTTTTACTTAAAACAGTTGTTTTAAGTCACTGAATTTGTGGTAATTTGTTACACAACAATAGAAAACTAATACAGTGTGGAAATTCCTTCTTTTCCCTTAGGTCAGTGAAGACAAGTTTGGAATTTGTCACAAAGAGTTTTTACCAGGAAACCAAGGGCAAACAAAACAACACAGATCCAGGTAATTTTATATAACATTGAACTCTGACCGAAGAGTAACTCAGACAAGTTGGTCTGTCTGACATAGCTAATGGAACATAACATCCCAGTTCTTTCTTCTTATACCTCAGCAATTCCTGGGGTGAAAGAGTCAGTGCTAAAGCAAGCCACTGAGACACAGAACCTCAGGTTCTGGGCTATGTCCTTTTTCACTTCCAAAGTCTACCTAGTCTTTTCTTTTATTGCTTTATTTATTTTTATTGAGGTGTAGTTGATGTACAATATTATATAAATTTCAGCTGTACAACTTAGTGATTCACAGTTTTTAAACCAAATATGTCTTTTGTTGTACTACAACTCAAAGCCAATACCCTGTTGTTTGTGGTTCAGCTCCTCAATCATTCATCAGGTTTGTAAAGAAGGAAGAAAACAAGAAAGTAAGTACACAGTTATGTGGTTTGTCAGGATGCTTTTTTTTTTTAACATCTCTATTGGAGTATAATTTCTTTACAATGTTGTGTTAGTTTCTGCTGTATAAAAAAGTGAATCAGCTATATGTATACATATATCTCCATATCCCCTCCCTCTTGCGTCTCCCTCCCACCCTCCCTATCCCACTCCTCTAGGTGGTCACAAAGCATCAAGCTGATCTCCCTGTGCTATGCAGCTGCTTCCCACTAGCTATCTATTTTACATTTGGTAGTGTATATATGTCAATGTTACTGTCTCACTTTGTTTCAGCTTACCCTTCCCCCTCCCTGTGTCCTCAAGTCCATTCTCTACATCTGTGTCTTTATTTCTGTCCTGCCCCTAGGTTCATGAGAACCATTTTTTTTTAGATACCATATATATGTGTTAGCATACAGTATTTGTTTTCTCTTTCTGATTTACTTCACTCTGTCTGTCATACAGACAGACTCTAGGTCCATCCACCTCACTACAAATAACTCAATTTTGTTTCTTTTTATGGCTGAGTAATATTCCATTGTATATATATGCCTCATCTTCTTTATCCATTCATCTGTCGATGGACACTTAGGTTGCTTCCATGTCCTGGCTATTGTAAATAGTGTTGCAATGAACATTGTGGTACATGACTCTTTTTGAATTACGGTTTTCTCAGGGTATATGCCCAGTAGTGGGATTGCTGGGTCATATGGTAGTTCTATTTTTAGTTTTTTAAGGAACTTCCATACTGTTCTCCATAGTGGCTGTATCAATTTACATTCCCACCAACAGTGCAAGAGGGTTCCCTTTTCTCCACACCCTTTCCAACATTTATCATTTCTAGATTTTTTGATGATGGTCATTCTGACTGGTGTGAGGTGATACCTCATTGTAGTTTTGATTTGCATTTCTCTAATGATTAATGATGTTGAGCAATCTTTCATGTGTTTGTTGGCAATCTGTATATCTTCTTTGGGAAATGTCTGTGGTCTTCTGCCCATTTTTGGATTGGGTTGTTTCTTTCTTTGACATTAAGCTGCATGAGCTGCTTGTATATTTTGGAGATTAATCCTTTGTCAGTTGCTATGTTTGCAAATACTTTCTCCCATTCAGAGAGCTGTCTTTTCGTCTTGTTTATGGTTTCCTTTGCTGTGCAAAAGCTTTTAAGTTTCATTAAGTCCCATTGTTTATTTTGCTTTTTTTTCCATTTCTCTAGGAGGTGGTTCAAAAAACTGGGCATAGAAGGAACCTACCTCAACATAATAAACACCATATATGACAAACCTACAGCCAACATCATTCTCAATGGTGAAAAACTGAAACCATTTCCACTAAGATCAGGAACAAGACAAGGTTGCCCACTCTACCACTATTATTGAACATAGTCCTGGAAGTTTTAGCCATGGCAATCACAGAAGAAAAAGAAATAAAAGGAATCCAAATCGGAAAAGAAGAAGTAAAACTGTCACTGTTTGCAGGTGACATGATACTATACATAGAGAATCGTACCAGAAAAGCACTAGAGCTAATCAATGAATTTGGTAAAGTAGCAGGATGCAAAATTAATGCACAGAAATCTCTTGCATTCCTGTACATTAATGATGAAAAATCTGAAAGAGAAATTAAGGAAACACTCCCATTCACCATTGCAACAAAAAGAATAAAATACCTAGGAATAAACCTACCTACCTAAGGAGACAAAAGACCTGTATGCAGAAAATTATAAGAGACTGATGAAAGAAATCAAAGACAATGCAAACAGATGGAGAGATATACCATGTTCTTGGATTGGAAGAATCAACATTGTGAAAATGACTATACTACCCAAAGCAATCTACAGATTCAATGCAATCCCTATCAAACTACCTAGTCTTCTTGAACAGAAAGGCCCTTTCTGTTTTTGTCCTGGAGGTTTCTGAACCCTGTCTTTGGGGTTACATACCTTCCTGCACCAAAGTTGCAGTCACCTCTCCAGCCAGTCAGAGAGATTTTCAGGACTCTTGCCACTGGAAATCTTACCTTCTATTCTGGCCTAGTCTGCACTCTGGTCTGTGGACCATTGACTGAAGCTTATTCATCAGCCAGTTTGTAGATTTGTGCTCTTTACTGAAGTGGAAACAACTGCCAATTGAAGCTTCATGGAGCTGCCTCCTTATTCCCTACTTATAAGATCAAACGTGCCTCTAGAAGCTACTTTATTCTCTTGGAACAAGGTGACATTCTTCAACTCCAGTCTCTGAAAAAAATTCCATGAAAATTCCCTAAGATCATGCTCAGAAGGTACAATTCCAGTTTGTATAATATTTTCCAGGATAAATAGCAATGTACAATCACCAAATTTCAGAGCTAGAAGGGACATTAGAGAGCATCTAACTCTGTGGTATCCAAACATGGCTTGTCAAGAGAATACACTGGGAAGTTTGTTTGGTACAGATCCTGTGTCCCACACCCAGATGTCAGCATTCAGGACACCTAGTGTACAGTTCAAGACTCTGTCCTTTCAAAAATGTTTCCAGATGATTCTGATGCTCAACTAGCTTTGCAAACCAATGCTTCTATTCTTCTTCCTTCCAGATATGTGGCATTCTTCTTCTATACCACTGTGAGTTACAGCACTGTCAAAGGCTGTCAGCTCTACCCTGGGCTCCATTCACTGTCATATTACTTTTTGAAGCCATGAATGGTAAAAGCAATGGTTCGCAATAATGATTTTAGAAAGATATTTAATCCTCACAAAACTGTGGTGTGGGAGTATTATTGTTTCCATTTTATAGATGAGGAAACTGAGGATTCAGCAACTTGTTCAGGGTCACATAGATAAGTGGTGGACTGAGCAATGGAAAGAAAGTTCTCCTAAGTCTATTGCTCCTTTTGCTACTTCCCTGATGACTTTATTAGCCAAGTGATGGTGACTTCCCAGTGAGACTGGGGAAAGGGCTGAAGTACAAGGGAATATCAGGCAGGGTCTAGGGACCAAGGCAAGGGAACCTAGGGAAGTGGTCCTCAATCTGGGATGTTTTTTGCCCCCCAGGGCAGGGGTCCCCAATCCCCAGGCCACGGACTGGTACCGGTCCATGGCCTGTTAGGAACTGGGCCGCACAGTTGGAGGCGAGCAGTGGGCGAGTGAGCAAAGCTTCATCTGCCGCTCCCCATCACTTGCATTACCGCCTGAACCATGCCCCCCTTCCCCCACTGTCCGTGGAAAAATTGTCTTCCACAAAACCGGTCCCTGGTGCCAAAAAGGTTGGGGACTGTTGCCCCAGGGGACATTTGGTAATGTTTGGAGACATTTTAAATTGTCACAACTGGGTCAGAGTCTGCAACTGGGTAGGGGGTGCTATTGGCACCTAATGAGTAGAGGCAAAGGATGCTGCTAGACTTCCTATAGTGCACAGGGCAGCCCCCCCTATATACACATATGCACACCAATGAATTATCCGGCCTAAAACGTCAACAGTGCCAATGAAACCTTGGCCTAGAATGTAAGAAAATGGTCGAAGATGGGGTAATATGCTTATTTTAGCTAAAAATAGAGAATAAGGTAGAAATGAGGTAGAAATAAGGTAGAAAATAAGGCCAGAGCCCAGGCACTGCAATGCCCAGCCCCTGGCCAAAGGGGTCTCAGATATACTGTGGAGGTCTTTTGCTAAAGAGTCCTAAAAGTGATGCACCAATTCTCCTTTTGTCTGGAACTTTTGAAAGGGGTCTTTAGAACCACAGTTCCCATCAGTTTTAGAACAGTTCACACTACTATGAGTGAGAGTAACTTACCCTCACAAAGGAGAGAAGACAGCAGAAAGGGACATGGAGAAAAAAAGCAGAGAAACAGAAATAGAGACATGGGCAGCATACAGAGAGAACAAGCTTCAGAATATGCACAGGAAATAGCCAAAAGAGATTCTACTTGGATACTCACAAAATAAATCATGTAACTGGGAAAAAATTAATCTAAGAAAGACATGTTTCTGAGGTAGGAGGAAGCTGAAGAACGCCAGGGCTGAGAGATGTCTGGCCTTGCTAACCAATGAGCCAGGGGTTGGCCTTAACTTGTGGCGAGTTACAGAGGTCATTCTGGTGATGCCTGGACTGTCCCAAGGTCCAACTGGGGCACAGGGAGATCTGGTTCTCTAGCCAGGGTTCTAGTCATTAGGAAAAATACCCTGACCTGGGCAGACTGGCAGTGGGAGGCCTAGAGAAGATCTTGAAATATGATCCTGGAGAATCAGCCAGGATGATTGGTGAAGACCGGTGAAAGAAACTAAATCTGGACTGGAGCAAGCGTGAGGAGGGAAATGATAGCAACCTGCATGTATTTGGACTGTGTAAACACAACTAAATGGAATGGATAGGGGTGGGGGTAGCGGGATCATAAGCAAGAGGGTGCTGAATCTCAGAGGGAGAAGGGACCAAACAGGGATTTAAGGACACTAAAGACCATCTCTACCTGCATTCCAAATGTGTTTGGGCTGGTCCCACATGCCAAAATCAACTCTTGCTTGGTCAGTGGAGAAGGTAAATCCCAGGTCATGATCATATTTGTATCAGACCCTACCACCCAAACTTTCTTTATCCAGAGTTGTCCCTGGAATATAGTAAACTCTCAAAGCAATATAGTTCTCTGGGGAAGGAGAGGTCCCTTCCAGGTAAGGTGGACACAGAAGGCTTTACAAAGTTCAATTGCTTGACTCCATTTTTGAACAAATCTTTACTAAAGACCAAAATGTACAGAAGATTGTGCTAGGAAATGTTGGGAATACAGAGGAAATGTTGGACATTTTCCCTGTCTTCCAATAGTGTATAACATCCTTCAGGAAAACATGTCAACAGAGCCATACAGTGTTAGTTGCATCACTGTTTATCACTGATAAAGGCAGTCAGTACATGCAAAGAAGTCCTAGGATGCCCAGACAGTCTGACAGTGAGGGCACTGAGACCTAACGTCCAGTGAAACTTCTTGGAGGAGCAGGGCCTTGAATGATAACTAAGATTTAATGAGGCTGAAAGAAAAAAGGAAGGTTAGTCTAGGGGAACAGAACAACCAAGAACATAGTTTGGGTGTAAAACAAGATCTTACTAAGGAATAAGGGTGGGAGGATCCTTCCTGATGACCCTCAAATCATTCTCCAAAGGTGACCACAGAGCAGGTTACTTACCATTTCTGCTTACATATAAGGTCAGCTTTCAAACAATCCTTTACTAAGTTAGATAAAGCCTTCCCTGACTTGGCCCTGTGCTTATTATGACTTCCTTTCCACAATGACCCAACTGGCTGGCTCCTTAAGATGGCTTTCTGATAGCTGGATTATCTTCTACCTTCTGGGATTACTAAATAAATAAATATTTGTCTAGCTGTGTTAGGTCAGGATACCTAGAAAAGCCTGAGTGATTCAATTTCAATACACATAATGTGGAGATGTGTTCCAGGCCTGCCTGGGGAATGTTAACAGATATGAACCCCAAAAGGAGTTGTGACTACATCTGAGAGCCAATTTAAGGCCTCCAATGGAAAGGAGGAAGAAAACCCCATGCCCCTTCTAAATCTGTCTGGTATTTGTAGCCACCAAGTTACAGGAGCTGCTTTTGACTGTTTTCACTATCAGCACAATGAAAGGATGTTAAACTACTTAGAGGAAGGTGGTACTTTGCTTTGGCACCTGAAAAGTCTTACTCTCAATGGAAAATCCTTACATTATACATTGAGTATAGTCAACACTATAGGACAAGAGTTACTATAATGGAAAAGGGAAACAGACTGATGGTCCCTCCTACCACAGTCTGCAACCTCTTTCTGTAATGACCTGCCTGGCTCCCTGCCCAGATATTCCTCTGTGCCACACAGCCACAGGCACTTTGTTCATTCATTCACTCATTTAATTTTTCATTCAACAATTTTTTACCAAGCACCAGCACTGGGATATCAGGTACTGGGGATCTAATCAAATGAGAAAAATCCTAGTCCCTGTTCCCCTGAAGCTTACATTCTGCTGGAGGAGACTGACATTTAAAAATCACACAAATAAATATATACTTATAACGTGTGATCAGTACTATGAAGGAAAAGACCAAAGTACAGTTGATTCTCATTATTCACAGTTGTTACACTCTATAAAGTTGCCGCCAACACTAAATTAGTGAATCCTGAACCACTGCTCCCAGCAAAATACAGACTTAAGTTCCTGTGAGCCCCTGGTCACAATGCTTTTATCAACTGATAAACACATAGCTTTGTTTTATGTGTGTCTCTGTTTAAAGATAGTTTATTTAATATAAGTTGTTGAGTCATGAACATTTAACTCATGGCCAACATCACTGTAACTCAAGCCTGAATGAAGCTTATCAAACACACATATTTTTTCTGTAAGACATCACAATCTTGTGCTTAGGAACACTAGACAGCACTTCAGCACTATGCATGAAGGCCATTTTAAATAGCAAAATCACCAACAAAAAGCACATAAAAGGGGAAGAACATGGCACTAAATAGATTTCAAATAGGACTCTTGTTTACAAAATGAGAGCTGAAAAAAAAGGCAGAGTATTGCCCTGTTCAACCTCAGCTGGGAACACATGCCTTGGACAACTCAAAATTCTCACTGCTCTATGCCTGTTCATGAATGATTGCCAAAATGGCATGAATATTTTAAAATTTTTAAATTCAATTTATTTAAATTTTAAAAAGTTCACCCATTTCTCCTACCCCCACCATCCACCTCTTGCAGTCACCATCTGTTTTCTGTACCTATGAGCTTTTTTTTTTTTTAATGATTCCACATGTAAGAGAGATCATGTGTTATGTGTCTTTCTCTGTCTGACATTTCAGTTAGCATAATGCTCTCGAGGTCCATTTATATTGTAGCAAATGGTAAGATTTCATTCTTTTGTATGGTTGAATAATATTCTGTTGTATATACATATACACAATTTCTTTATCCATTCATCCAATGATGGACACTTCGGTTGTTTCCATGTCTTGGCTATTGTAAATAATGTGGTGATGAACATGGGAGTGCAGATATCTTTTCAAATTAACATTTTCATTTTTTTCAAATAAATACCCAAAGTGAAAATGCTAGATCATATGGTAGCTCTATTTTTAATATTTTGAGGAACCTCCATACTGTTTTTCATAGTGGTTGCACCAATTTACATTCCCACCAGCAAGGGCAGGAGGGTTTCCTTTTCTCCACATCCTCCCTAACACTTGTTATTTCTTGTCTTTTTGATACTAGCCATTCTAAAAGGAGTGAGGAGATATCTCATTGTACTTTGATTTGTATTTCCCTGATGATTAATGATGTAGAGCATCTTTTCATGAACTTGTTGACCATCTGTATGCCTTCTTTGGAAAAATGTCTATTCAAATCTTCTGCCCATTTTTTAATCAGATTTTTTTTTGCTATTGAGTTGTATGAGTTTTAAAATGTATTTTGGATATTAGCCCCTTATCAGATATATGATTTGCAATTATTTTCTGTCATTCAGTAGGTTACCTTTTCATTTTGTTGATGGTTTCCCTTACTATGCAGAAGGCTTTTAGTCTGTTGTAGTCTCACTTGTTTATTTTTGCTTTTGATGTGAGATTTAAAAAATAATCACCAGGAACTATGTCAGAAGGTTTTCTTCTAGAAGTTTTATAGTTTCAGGTCTTATGTTCCAGTATTTAATCCACTTTGAGTTAATTTTGGCATATGGCATAAGATGTTCAGTTTCATTCTTTTGCATGTGGTTATCCAAACCTCTCAACACTATTGAAGAGACTGTGTTTTCCCATGTATATTCTTGGCTCCTTTGTCATAAACTAATTGGTCATATATATATGTTTTTATTCTGGGCTCTCTATTCTGTCCCACTGATCTATGTGTCTATTTTTATGCCAATACCACACAGTTTTTAATTACTATAGCTTTGTAATATACTTTGAAACCAAGCATTGTTATGCCTCCAGCTTTGTTCGTTTTTCTCAAGACTGCTTTGACTATTCAGGGTCTGCTGAGCTTCCATACATATTATAGGATTATTCTATTTCTGCAAAAAGCTCCATTGGAATTTTGATAGAGATTGTATTAACTTTGCAGATTGCTTTGGTTAGTATGGATATTTTAACGATATTAATTCTTCCAACCCATGAGCGTGGAATATCTTTCCATTTATTTGTGTCTTCAATTCCTTTAATTAATGTGTCATAGTTTAGAGTGTACAGGTCTTTCACCTGCTTGGCTAAATTTATCCCTTGGTGTTTTATTCTTCTTGATGCAATTGTAAATGGGATTGTTTTCTTAATTTCATTTTCTGATAGCATGTTACTAGTGTATAAAAACACAGCAGATTTATGTATATTGATTTGTATCCTGCAACTTTAGTGAATTTATTAGTTACAATAGTTTTTTTTTAACATCTTTATTGGAGTATAATTGCTTTACAATGGTGTGTTAGTTTCTGCTTTTTAACAAAGTGAATCAATAATACATATACATGTATCCCCATATCTTTTCCCTCTTGCATCTCCCTCCCTCCCACCCTCCCTATACCACCCCTCTAGGTGGTCACAGTTATAATAGTTTTTTGATGGAGTCTTTAGGGTTTTCTATATATAATATCATGTCATCTGCAAATAGTGACAGTTTTACTTCTTCCTTTCCAATTTAGATGTCTTTTATTTCTTTTTCTTGTCTAATTGCTTTGGGTAGGACTGCCAATAATATGCTGAAAAAAAGTGGAGAGAGTGGATATCCTTCTCTAGTTCCTGATCTTAGAGGAACTGTTGAGTATGATGGTAGCTGTGGGCATCTCATACATGAAATGTATTATGTTGAAGTCTGGTCCCTCTATACACACTTTGTTGAGAGTTTTAATCATAAACAGATGTTGAATTTTGTAAAATGCTTTCTTTGCATTTATTGAGATAACCATATGATTTTTAGCCTTCATTTTGCTAATGTGGTGTATCACATTAATTCATTTGCAGTTGTTGAACCATCCTTATACCTCTGGAATAAATTCCACTTGATCATGGTGTATGAAATTTTAGTGTATTGTTGAATTCAGTCTGGTAATACTTTGTTGAGGATTTTACCATTTATGCTCATCATGGATATTAGCCTGTAATTTTCTTTTCTTTCTTTCTTTTTTTGGTAGCATCCTTGTCTGGTTTTGGTATCAGTGTAATGCTGGCTTTGTAAAATGTGTTTGGAAGAGTTCACCCCTCTTGTATTGTTTGGAAGAATTTGAGAAGAAATGTTACTAATTCTTTGGTTGGTGGAATTCACCAGTGAAGCTTTCTTATCCTGGACTTGTATTTGGGGGGAAGTTTTTGAATACTGATTCAATCTCCTTACCAGAAATAAATTTGTTCAGATTTTGTGTTTCACCAAGATTCAGTCTTGAGGGGTTGCATGTTTCTAGGAATTTATCCATTTCTTTTAGGTTGTCCAAATTTTGGGCATATATTGTTTAAAGTAGTCTCTTATGATCCTTTGTATTTTTGTGGTATCGGTGGTAATATCTCCTCTTTCAATTCTGATTTTATTTATTTGTGTCCTGTCTACTTTTCTTGCTGAGTCTAGCTAAAGTTTTGTCAAGTTTATCTTTTCAAAAAAGCAGCTCTTAGTTTTATTGATTTTTTTCCTACAATTGCTTGAGTCTTTATTTCATTTATTTCTGCTCTAATCTTTGTTATTTCCCTCCTTCTACTAACTTTGGTCTTAATTTGTTTTTCTTTTTCTAGTTCCTTGTGGTGTAAAGTTAGGTTGTTGTTTTTTCTTTTTTTTATATCTTTATTGGAGTATAATTGCTTTACAATGGTGTGTTAGTTTCTGCTTTATAACAAAGTGGATCAGTTATACACATACATATTTATCCATATATCTTCCCTCTGGCATCTCCCTCCCTCCCACACTGCCTATCTCACCCCTCTAGGTGGTCACAAAGGACCAAGCTGATATCGCTGTGCTATGGGGCTGCTTCCCACTAACTATTTATTTTACGTTTGGTAGTGGATATATGTCCATGCCACTCCCTCACTTTGTCACAGCTTACCTTTCCCCCTCCCCATATCCTCAAGTCCATTCTCTAGTAGGTCTGTGTCTATATTCCTGTCTTACCCCTAGGTTCTTCATGACATTTTTTCCCTTAAATTCCATATATATGTGTTAGCATATGGTATTTGTCTTTCTCTTTCTGACTTACTTCACTCTGTATTACAGACTCTAGGTCCATCCACCTCATGACAAACAGCTCAATTTCGATTCTTTTCATGGCTGAGTAATATTCCATGGTATATATGTGCCATATCTTCTTTATCCATTCATCTGATGATGGACACTTAGGTTGTTTCCATCTCTGAGCTATTGTAAATAGAGCTGCAATGAACATTTTGGTACATGACTCTTTTTGAATTCTGGTTTTCTCAGGGTATATGCCCAGTAGTGGGATTGCTGGGTCATATGGTAGTTCTATCTGTAGTTATTTAAGGAACCCCTATACTGTTCTCCATAGTGGCTGTACCAATTCACATTCCCACCAGCAGTACAAGAGCGTTCCCTTTTCTCCACACCCTCTCCAGCATTTATTGTTTCTAGATTTTTAGATGATGGCCATTCTGCTTGGTATGAGATGATATTGCATTGTAGTTATGATCAGCATTTCTCTAATGATTAATGATGTTGAGCATTCTTTCATGTGTTTGTTGGTAGTCTGTATATCTTCTTTGGTGAAATGTCTATTTAGATCTTCTGCACATTTTTGGATTGGGTTGTTTGTTTTTTTGTTATTGAGCTGCATGAGCTGCTTGTAAATTTTGGAGATTAATCCTTTGTCAGTTGACCATTATCAAAGATAAGGTGACCATATATGCGTAGGTTTATCTCTGGGCTTTCTATCCTGTTCCCTTGATCTATCTTTCTGTTTTTGTGTCTTGATTACAGTAGCTTTGTAGTACAGTCCGAAGTTGGGGAGACTGATTCATCCAGCTCCACTTTTCGTTCTCAAGATTGCGTTGGCTATTCGGGGTCTTTTGTGTTTCCATAAAAAAAGTGAATTTTAAAGTGACATCCTTGTTTGGTTTTGGTGTCAGGGTAATGGTGGCCTTGTAGAATGAGTTTGGAAGTGTTCCTATCTCTGCCATGTTTTGGAATAATTTGTGAAGGATAGGTGTTAGCTCTTCTGTAAATGTTTGATAGAATTCGCCTGTGAAGCCATCTGGTCCTGGGCTTTTGTTTGTTGGAAGATTTTAAATTACAGTTTCAATTTCAGTGCTTGTGGTTGGTCTGCTCATATGTTCTATTTCTTCCTGATTCAGTCTTGGCAGGTTGTATTGCGGTATTTTTGTTCTTCTATCTCTAATTGCTTTAGATGCAAGGTTAGTTTGTTTATACGAGATGTTTCCTGTTTCTTAAGGTAGGATTGTATTGCTATAAACTTCCCTCTTAGAACTGCTTTTGCTGCATCCCATAGGTTTTGGGTCGTCGTGCCTCCCTTGTCATTTATTTCTATATATTTTTTGATTTTCCCTTTGATTTCTTCAGTGATCACTTCGTTATTAAGTAGTGTAGTGTTTAGCCTCCATGTGTTTGTATCTTTTATAGATCTTTTCATGTAATTGATATCTAGTCTCATAGCTTTGTAGTCGGAAAAGATACTTGATACGATTTCAATTTTCTTAAATTTACCAAGGCTTGATTTGTGACCCAGGATATAGTCTATCGTGGAAAATTTTCCATGAGCACTTGAGAAAAATGTGTATTTTGTTGTTTTTGGATGTAATTCCTATAAATATCAATTAAGTCCATCTTGTTTAATGTATCATTTAAAGCTTGTGTTTCCTTATTTATTTTCATTTTGGATGATCTGTCCATTGGTGAAAGTGGGGTGTTAAAGTCCCTTACTATGAATGTGTTACTGTCGATTTCCCCTTTTATGGCTGTTAGTATTTGCCTTATGTATTGAGATGCTCCTATGTTGGGTGCATAAATATTTACAATTGTTATATCTTCGTTTTGGATCGTTTCCTTGATCATTATGTAGTGTCCTTCTTTGTCTCTTGTAATAGGCTTTATTTTAAAGTCTATTTTATATGATATGAGAATTGCTACTCCAGCTTTCTT